>NW_004443977.1:4594099-4600310 GCF_000243295.1 Trichechus manatus latirostris | reverse complement strand
TAACCAATGTCATAAAACAATATGCGTACTACTGTTTCATGAGAAACTATTTGTTCTGTAAGCCTTCACCTGAAGTACAATAAAAAAAAAAAAAGGAAAAAGAAATGATTTTGAAAGGAGAAAGTGAAAGAATAGGCAGAGAGATAGCAGGGGATCCAAAAAGTTATATGTTGCGAAAAACTAAGTGTAAGACGTATTCAACAACGTTGAATGCCATTGAGAGGTCAAGTAGGATGTGGTGTAAAAAATGTCTGCAATATCAATTTTTACAAATCAGTTCAAATATTACTGAGTCACTTTTTCATGGAGATGGAGCAAAATTGAAATTGGATTTAGTTAATTAATGAGAATTTAAATAATGAATAAAAAACCAAACTTGTGGCACTGAATCATTTCCAACTCATGGTGACCCCATTTGTAGAACCACTCCATGGGGTTTTCTTGCTTGTAATCTTTAAGGAAGTCATCACCTGGCCTTTCTTCTGCAGTACCACTGGGTGAGCTCGAATTACCAACCTTTACGTTGATAGTCGAGCGCAAACTGTTTGTGCCAACCATGGACCTTGGCAAACTGTTAATGGCACCCATGGACCTTAAAGGAATGAATATAATAGTCAATTATTTTAAAATCTTGCCTGGAATGTGTATTAAAAAACAGAAGACAGTAAAGCAGCTAGAGAGGGAATAAGATGGGATGAAGTTCTTTTTTTCGTTTGATAGGGGAAAGTTTGGTTTGCAAGCTAAATGAAAGCAGCCGTTATATTTGGAGAAGCTGAATATATGTAGGAGATAAAAGGAGTAATCAATGTATACAGCTTCTGAGAAAAAGTATGTGAAATAATTTAAAGCACAGTTGGTGGGGTGCTAATATAAAGAACTTGTAAAAATGAATAAGGCAACAACATCTCATTGGAAACAGGTAAAAGGCTTACTTTCTCTTATGTAAGAAAAACTACAAATAGCCAAATTGTCAATGAAAATGTGCTTAATATAAGAAATGAAAACTTTTTTAATAATTATTTTTAATAATTGGTGGTATAATACTTTCATAGTATGTACGGGTTTTAGTTTGGAAACTCTTCTGGTGGGACAATTTGACGTTTTTAGGTATGTGGTGGAGTCCCTGGGTAGTATAAATGGTTAACATGCTCACCTGCTAACCAGAAGATTGACAGTTTGCATCAATCCAGACCCACCTCAGAAGAAAGGCCTGATGATCTACTTCCAAAAAAATCAGCCATTGAAAACCCTCTGGAGCACAGCTCTACTCTGACCTGATTTAGAATCAACTCAATGGCAACTGTTTTTTATAGATATGTAATATATGGCCTATCTGATAATGTTGTTGTTATTGTGTGCCGTCAAGTCGATTTTGACTTATAGCTACCCTATAGGGCAGAACAGAACTGCCGCATAGGGTTTCTAAGGAGTGGCTGGTAGATTTGAACTGCCTACCTTTTGGTTAGAAGTCTGAGCTGCTAACCACTTTGCCACCAGGGCTCCTTATCTGATAATATAGGTACAAAAACTAAAAAGTTATTTTTTTTAGAAAGATATTAAGCAAAATAAAATGTGAGATGTAAGATTAGTTATTTGTAGAAATCACCCAAAGTATTATCTAAGAATTCCAGAAATTCAGTCCAGGTCATTTTTTTCAGAGAAATATGACTGATTTGTGATTTAAACTAAGAATTAAGAATTTAATGAATTTATTGTATTCAGTATGGAGTAAATATATTTTAAGAAAGTGGTTCATCTGCCTACTGTTTTAAGAAGTGAGGTCCAGAGATTTAATTGAACTAAATCTCTCTAAAATGTTGTCTGGCCCAGAAACACAAGTTTTGGTTCATGAGGTGGACACATCCCTATAGTGAAGACTGATGTATCAATGAAGAAATCTTATGACAACTGTAATTAAGGGCTGAGATTTAGTTAAATACCTTATTCTAATTCCATGCTTATAAGTAAACATATTCTCATTTTAGGTTCACCTATAGATTTGCCTATAAGGAGAAAATGTGCTGAATTCTAGTATTCATCTGCTTCAGAGTTATAGTTCTCATTACAAATTAAGAAATCCTGCCTTTACTATGTGTGTGTTATGAGATTAGTTAATGTAGATATACTGACAACTGCTTTTTTAGGTTAAACACCTGGGGCCCAAAATCTAGAATGTGATCATGGAGCACTCCTATCCTGTAAGCCCTTGTACACCTGTCCATCTGGCTAGCTTTTCTTTTTACCCAGAACATGCTGTCTCATTGTGTACTTTTAAAACAACAAACAAAAACCGTTTTAAAAGTCTTACAAAGGTCCTTGCCATTTGACTCCTTGATTTTATGTAAAAGAATTTATTCTAGAGGTTTACACACACATACTGATAAAAGATGTTAATAAAATATTATTGTCTATAGAAAAATAACTAGAAAACATCTCATATATCCAATAATAGTAAATTTGTTAAATAATGTTTTACAAGAATTTTTAAAGTGGAAAAATGCCTATGATATATTGCTACTTGAAAAATTGTGTTAGTAAGCAGTATTGTGCCACGAATTTTGTAAAACATAGGCATATACATTTATGCGTGTGCATTTGTATGTATGTGTATCCATCCATCCATACATACATACATACATCCATCCATACATACATCCATACATCCATCCACCCATCTACTGATAAGATAGATAGGATAAATATCAAAATGTTAACAATGGCTCTCTTGATGGTAGAACACATATTTATCATTTATTTGTCAATTATATTAACTTTGAAGCCAACAGTCTACGGCCATACTACCCTGAACGTGCCCAATCTCGTCTAAATTTGAAGCCAAGAAAAATGCCTAATTTTTGTTTAATTTTATGAGCTTTGATCAAAAATCTGATTGAAACAAAGTATCAGGGACTGTAAAAAGCAGTGTTTTTGTTGACTTCATAAATGATTTATCCTGGACCTTTACAGTGCACGTTTGTACTAATGCACTTATTGTAATCGTTTTTAAATAGCTTTTGCTTTAGTTTTGAAAATCTTTTTAAGTATGTAGAAGGATAGATATCACTAATTTTTTCAATAATAAATTCATAAGGCCTGCGTGGATTCCTGATCATGTCATAGCCACTGATATATTTAGATACCCCTGCTATAGTACTTTGTGAAGTCTGAAATTCTAATTATTTTCACATCACTTCAAAATCTTCCTGGAGATTTTGGTCCATCTATAATAGTGCTAAGATTCTAGCTTAGCTCAATCATAGCCAAAGGACATGGTTACAGTTTGGATTGTATTTAAAGGAAGTGCTTGGCTAGACAGAGATGTTTTGTACATTTAGTGAGAAAGCCAAGCACATTCTACCTTTCACTTTTAATACATTTATTTTGTTTACAGAAGGTGATCACATATGTTACTATAATATGCTGTCACCTCTCAGACAGGAATATAATTGGACTTTAAAATTGAATTGTGAATCTTTAAGGTCCATAAAATATAGAGTTTACAATTTATATTAAATTTCAACATAATATGGAATATACATGACTATGGATATATGTAACCGAAAACAACTTTAACTTGGATATTTATTAGAGCTCAGTGTACTGGAGTTACACTGTTTGGACTCTATCCCTTGCACCTTGCAGTAATGATTGAGCTTCACTTAGGCATTGTTTTCTCACCCAAGAAGTGGACTTGGACATGGAACACCTACTTTACAGAATAATGTGAAAATCAAGTCAGGAGCATTTATGTCATATGGTTAGCACTTAATACAATATGCCTATGTCTACCTAGTTGTAACTAACATGTAATGGTACTTATATTCCTAATAATTGAATATATTTCTAATTTTGTAGTTCATATATAGTTCATTTGATTGAAACTAAAGATTAAAATAGTTGTTCTTTTCATTTAGTACTGTTTCAACTACAATACAAATTATTCTGGTTTATACAAATTTCTCAGTAATGATATAGCATTTTCATTTTGACAGTCCTTTAGACAAATGATTTTCAATTTTAAAATAAAAAAATACTAAATGGTGTATGGGTGCATGTGTATGTGAGTATAAGGACTAATATGAAAAGTTCAACTTAAGTTAGCAATCTTTTCCACAAAGCTATGCTGCTTGGTATTCAGAATTTACACACTGACTCACACTCAGACTGACTGGACAGAACATTTCATATGATGTTATTAACTTTTAATGTCAACTAAACAAGGGTAGACAACTCAGGCAGGAGACTAGATTTTTGGGCTGTAATGAATCTCAAATGCTTCCTCTTTTGAAATATCAATGCAAAAAATAGTATAATTTGAAGAGTAGGTTGAGAGAAAATAATATTGTTTCCAGATTTGGAAAATATGTACAGTTAAGTAAATCATTTAGTGTCTTCTTGATCTATAATTCTACATTTTTGGTAGTGATGGTCTGAAGAAAATCAGTTCTAAAAGCAAAATTTGACTTAGGAAAACAAATGTTAGATTCCTGTATTGCATAGTTATTATTAAAAATTTTTTTTTTTCTTTATCCCTGAAGCTCTTAGGGAAGGATTGTCACTGCTTTCAAATGGTCTTTTTACTGTGATATGAGCAGTGATAAATTTTTCTCTGTTTTTTTATCCTTGATGTAACAATGTCTTTGTGACATATTTTAAATTTTTCTATCAAGTCTAAATTATTCTGGTAATACCTCTTAACTTTTGAAATTACAGTATTGTATTTCCTTTAGGATCTTATGTTCATTCAATTCTCATACTTGATAAATAAAGGTAATAGGTTAGGACAATGTAAAACAGGGTAACTAAGCTAAAAATAGTGTGAATTATAAAAGCATACTAGTGGTTTTTTGCATTAAAACCTCTGTACTCACAGTACTTTGCTTCTAAGCTTTCGTTTTTTCATGAAGCCCAAAAAAACATTATAGATGTGTAATGTTTTCTCCTTTGGAAGAAAAATGAAATAAATTATTACATTCTTGTTACAGAGAAATGTAGACTGGATTTTAGCTTGAGTACCTAAAACGACAACAATCATGATTATTAATAATGTCATACTTAGGGTATGTTATTGCAATGATGAAACAAATTTTCAATGGCATTGTAAAGTCAAGGATATGTAGAAACATACATAAAGGTAAAAGAAGATACTTAAACAGCAAACAAACTAGACTTTTAGACAAGGTGGTGCAGTAAATTTACTGATTTTGCTCCAAATGTGTAGTATGATAAATGAAATGAGAGAGAGAAAGAGGCAGGGACAAGCAGGGAAGGGAAGAGAGATATAAAACAAGGTAAACGTCACGTATCCAATTTAATCCCAAAACAAATTGTTCTCTGCACTCAAGAGTTCTAAACTTTTAGGTCATGTGAAAGAACTGTTTCATATGTAATTAGTGAAAAAAAGGACAGAGGCGTGGAACCTCTTGCCTAACATCACCTGGCATGAAGTCTGTCTCTATGAACTGGCATCTCAATTTATGGTCCTGTCATTCTGGTGGAAGGAGATTGGAACTGCTATTGGTTTTGAGTACAGGAAGGATGGGGCGCGACTGTGTAAACCAAGGGGAAGAGCTCAGTGCTGTGCAGGCCAAGTTGACTCTAGCTTGTAATTTCTGGCTGTTTCACCAACCACCACCAGGATTTTCCAAAATTAAGTAACCCCTATCAGATATCATACCTTCCTTTTGAACATAGGGTACCTTCTCTAGAGATGTCTTGTGTTTGGTGGACTCTGGAAATCATTAATCCCAAGTGTTTTAAGGGGACTACTAACACTCAAACCTGGTCTTTATGACTACCCTGCAGTACCCACCAAGACCTGAAATAGCCCCATCCTACTAATGGTAATTCCCAGTATCTCCAGCTTTCTTCTCTTCCATCTGTACTAATTTCATCAGCAGAGATAGTTCTCTAGGGCCCTTAAAGTGCTCCTGAAACCTGCTGAGGTTGGTTAGTAGAATCTGGTTGTGATGTCTACAGCTAACTCTTGTTTAAGATATGCCTGGTTTAATGCTATCTCTTCTACGACCCTCTTCTCCAGTATCCTGCATGTATTTTTTTTTTTCCATTTTTTTTTTTTATTGTACTTCACGTGAAGGCTTACAGAACAAATAGCTTCTTGTGAAACAGTAGTACACATGTTGTTTTATGACATTGGTTAACAACCCCACAACATGTCAACACTCTAACTTCTCAACCTTTTTTTTGGTGA
>NW_004443977.1:4536493-4588135 GCF_000243295.1 Trichechus manatus latirostris | reverse complement strand
CAATACTTTTTGCCTCCTTCTCCAACTGGCAGGGTCAGTCATTCAGATATGGTACGGCAGGGCAGGTCTAACTGAAGAGGAGTTAATAGGATGAGTTGTTTGTGGCACTTACTACAGCCACCAGCGTGGGTCAGTAATCAGTGCAGGGCATGTTCCAGTAGGCCATGCCTGTGCTGCTTGGTGGTGTGATGTTAAGCGCATGGTGCAGGTAGGCAGGATGTAGTGGGGAGATTGTTATGTGTGGAGCTAAGATGGATATGGGAGAGAGAAGAGAGGAACAGGAGCCAAAAACATACAAACAAACAAAAAAGAATGCTAGGG
Source organism: Trichechus manatus latirostris (assembly GCF_000243295.1). Taxonomy (NCBI): domain Eukaryota; kingdom Metazoa; phylum Chordata; class Mammalia; order Sirenia; family Trichechidae; genus Trichechus; species Trichechus manatus. The sequence continues at coordinate 4,587,814 of NW_004443977.1, read as the reverse complement.
GAGCTTGCCATTGGAGTGGACAGATGAGAGACTATGAAATGGAGAAAACAAAAAGGGGAAGAAGAAGAAAAAAAAAAAGAAAGAATAAATAAATAAAAATCAGAAAGGGAAAAGAACAGCAAAGTTCCCAGGGATCCCACTGGTGCGGTTATGAGGTCTGTGGAAGTTGTTCTCAGGTGTTGCAGTACAGCCTGGCTGGAAGGCGTAGAGGTATACAACGCCAGGTATTTAGGGAACAGAAAGAGAAGGATGATTTAGAAAGACGAGAAACTGAGTAATGAAGAAAGACAAAAAGGGAAAAAGAGGGAAAAGAAAACAAAACAAATTTCAAAAAAGAACAAGAAGAGCCCCCCAAAAAACAAGAAAAAAAAAAAAAAGAAAAATCAACAATAAAAGAAATGCCCTCAGGGATCCCTCTGCATGTCTGTGCAAACCGAGGGGGTAGGTTCCACGCCACGCAGCACCGCCTGGCCAGAACAAGCTCCCAACTCAAGAAAATGAAAAGAAAACATACAAACAATTCAAAACAAACGAACGAACAAAAGCCCCGGGATCTCACCAGCGTGGCAGCCCAGACCGGGAAGCAGCTCCACACTCGAACGGAGCTCCACAGCCTCTCAGGAAGAAGCAAAGATGGCACACGGAGCCAGGTATTTGAGCGAAAGGAGGGGGAGGTGGTGAGAGGTAAGGAGAAGTCGAAAGAAGCAGAAAAAAAGCAACACCAGCAGCCAACAAATGGCACTCAGAGAGTCAGCTCGTGCGGGCTGGTGGAATCCAAGCAGCCGGTGCTTCCCGGACAAGAGACTGTGTCTGCGGGAAGCAGAGGAGACCAAGCATGGGTGAAGAAGGGCAGGGGGTGGGAAAGTGTATATCACAAATTACCGGATCTCCGCAGCCCCTCAGGAAGAAGATGGTACACAGAGCCAGGTATTTGAGCAAACTGAGGGGGAGGTGGTGAGAGTTAAGGAAGAAATCAAAAGAAGTGGAAAAAGGCAACACCAGCAGCCAACAAATGGCACTCAGAGAGCTGGCCCATTCGGGTGGCTGGAATCCAAGCAGCCAGTGCTTCCCAGACAAAAGATTGTGGCCGCGGAAAGCAGAGGAGGCCGAGTCGGGGTGAAGAAGGGTAGGGGGTGGGAAAGCATATATCACCAATTACCGGTTGTTTTGTCTCCCGCTAGAAGCTCCGTGAAGGTGCTTTCTCTTACCCGTTTGCTGGTCTCCAATAGGAGTCCAAGATGGCGGATCCATGCTGCGTTAGCTGGTAGGGGACCTCTGCATGAATCTTTCCTCGCTCTCCATTCTCTGTCAGTTTTCTCACTCCATTTGGTGCTTGGCTGAGTTCTTTATCTCTTCATTTGATGTTTTAGGGTTTCAGGATTGTTGTTGTCTCTGTTCAGCTTAGTTTTTCGGATCTTTGTTGTAGAGGGACAGTGTGGTGCTTCTGCCTAGAGCGCCATTTTGCCAGAAGTCACTCAAACTCATTTTGACTATTTAGCCATTAAATGAGTAATTCAAGTTTCAACTTTGCCTTTTTTCACTCTTTACCTAAAACATTTTCTTCATTGCTAAGTTTACAAATGTCACATACATGAAGACAGGTCTCATTTTTTAATACTCAGCCTAGTCTCACCTCTGAACTCCAGGTTCATATGAATGTGATTTCTGAAAGACACCTAAAACTCAAGTTCATCACAGTTACCACCTCCACCCAATCTTGGTTCTCCGAGAAATGTACCACCACCAATCTATTTTGAGGTTTTATAGAAGATAACACAGCAAATATTCATGTGTTTTTTTCCAAGAACAAGGATACAGTTGTATCATTTATAGCTGTAATATGCTTGTTATTGCAATGCAATATACACTCAAATTCTACTGAATACCTTTAAAAATATAACCTAGTAGAAAACACTATGAAACATTAAAGGGCAAATATATATCATTTTTATCTTTGTTAAAACTGCTCATATCTTTTTCTTCCTCATTTTTGACCTTAATTCTAAAAGTGCACTAAAGACTTTAGCCAAAATTTTAATAAGCCAAAGCGAATCTCTCAGAGACATTTATGAAGCATTTTATAATGTAGTAAATTGTATTTGTCTACCTTACCCAAAAATATTTATAGAAAATATCAATTATCAGTCAAAGGCTATGGGGCTTCTAATTATTACTCTCATCATTTAAACTACCAAAATAAAGCTCACGTGTGATAGATACTGTTTTCATTTAGTGAGCATAAAGTGTGAATCATTTATTTTACTTGAAGTTCTTGGCTCCAGCCAAATGAGTAATCTACTTCTCTATCTAAAACTGTCATCTCTTACAATTTACTATTGATTCATGTGTTTACTTAGAGAAAAATGAAGGGATAGAGAACGGTTGAAGCTGGAAACAGATCTGCCTTATAGAATCACATTCTTAGAACCTGAGGAGATAAAAGCAAACAAACAAAACATATGGCAACAGAGATCTACAGGGAGACCAAGTCATACTGCGCACAGGTTAAACCCAATTCCCATTCAAACAGCTGCATAAATCAAATATGAGTCTCAGTAGGTACAGTAATACTTAGAGGTCCAAGTTATTAGGTAAAGAGTGTCTTAAAGATATATTCATAGATAATAGAGGCTCTGACTCAGGTGATTCCTTTGCTGAGATGGAGGATTGGCAAGAGGAATACAAGCTCCAGTAAGAGGAAGATTGGGATTCCAAATAGGCAGAAAGGAAACATTAATATCTGCAGAACACATACCATGCTCCAGAAATCATGTCATGAGACATTACGAAGATCATTAATTTAATCCTTATGGCTATCCTGAGGAATGTTTTTCTTTTGCTTGGTCTGTCCAGAACTTACCACAATATCCTGGGTAACTTTGAAAAATGTGGCCAAATAGATGGCTGAATGCCTGAAACCACTGGTAATTTTATTTTTTCTACACAATGCTAAATATTATAATAACAGGATCCTTTGAAATAAATAACAGAGTGAAAACACAGAGATACTATTTGGGACATATGAAGATATATCAGAACTTGGAGAACAAGAGAGTGGGTAGCAATGACTGATTTAACAGTAAGCCAGGCAGGGAGGGTAAGTTGCATACTGCAGTTGATACTTGTATAGTATGCATTCCCTTCATCTCTGGCAACAGCACCCAGAGATTCTTCTTTTAGGAACTGCCCTTCCACTTCTTCTATTATCACCATGAAAACTGACACCATCCCCACCTCTAGCACAATTCATAATTGCCTTATGTCAATACAGTAGTCATTTTCCTTGGTTACAGTGTTCCGCTCTGAGATGGCACTTAATCCTATCAGTCAATGCAATATAGAAAAGCACTTGCCTAAACCTGCAGGAAAGAGAACTAGTCGTGCTCTTTCTTTGAGAGTTATGGAAAGAAAGCCTCTCTCTTTGCCTGGATGACACCGTAAAAGAACAAGAAGTCTGGACTGCTTCAGCCATTTTGCTGCCAGAAGAGGAGAGCCTGGAGCCAGGGAATAATGCCCATACAAAAGACAGAGGAGAAAAATGGTGAAATCAGGACCACAGGAATATCTTTAAAATGTGAATCAAGCTTGACCTGAAGCTACTCGTACTTCCGATCTTTTCAGTTACTTAACCAATAATTCCCTTTTATCTTTTAACCAATTTATGTTGTATTTCTGTCATTCTCAATATAAAGTGTACCAATTTATACAGGTAAGAGATTGGAACTTCAGCATGGCTCATGTAGTAGTCTCCAAAGAGATCATCAGAAAAGTTATTTAATAAACCCCAATGCATGAAGAACTGAGATGAGGGAAGGAGGTTGGGGAAGATTTCAAAGCATGAGTTTGGGCGACCTTGCAGGGGGATTAATTGGTTTGGATGTGAAAAAGAAAGAGAACATTTGCTAGGAAGCTATATATTTTTAAGACTATGAAAACATAACTTTTATACACTTGGGATAAAATTTATTAAGTGGGTGCTTTTGTATACATTATAATATCATAGAATTATAATATTTACATTATGTGTATATATTTTATAAAAATTTATTGAATATTCCAATATTCACACAACCTGAATTCTTCTAATAGAAGAAAATAAATTCACTACAAATCAATGACTAAAACAAAATAGTTTCTGAATTATATAAAATATATAAATAAAATATTTATTGCATCAAGAACTAACTAGTTTCTTTTCTAGTGTCAGATCTTGGATTTAAAGATTAGTAGTAAAGCAAAGGAGCCCTAGGGGGCATGCAGTGGTTAAGAGCTACGGCTACTAACCAAAAGGTCAGCAATTCGAATCCACCAGCCGTTCCTTGGAAACCCTATTGGGGCAGTTCTACTGTCTTATAGGGTTGCTATGAGTTGGAATTATCTCAATGGCAACAGTTAGTAAGGGAAAATTCATAGAATATGTTGTGGTTTAATTCTATAAGGTAACTTAACCCCAGAAATATATCACATTCATAAATAACTAACACAAATAAAAATAATCATAACTACGTAAAATATAATCACAGCTGTGTTATTTATACAATGATAAAAATATTACATGAATTATTATATACTGATGTATTAACAATAATCAGATATTTAAATAAAGATGGAATAATTAGCACGGAAAGATATTCCCAACACCTTAACTACATAAAGTAGATTTCAGAACAGTACATATAATATGATCCTAACTGACAGGGGGTAGGGATTGCAAAGGTACATATTTCTGACAGAATAATAGTTATTCAAAGTGTTAATAGTGTTTATTTGTTTTGGTATTTAAGGGACGGGGAAAAAGGAAACATGTATTATTCTTGTTAATAGGAAATACTTCCATTTTGAAAAAAATAACATTCCCACAATTAAACATCATTATCTCTAAACTTACAAAGTAGACCAAAGTTGGATGTAATTATGCAATAGTTAGTAATTTCTCCTACAATTTAAAACTATCATTGTTATCATTAACTCCCTTACATTAGCCAAATAAACAGTGCTTTGTGCTTCATAATATTGTTGATAAATCAATATTGTCACTAACAGTATTATAACTATACATCTTTCAAAATATAAGAAAGGCTAATAAAAGACATTTGTATGTAGAGTAAGTTTTACAGCATGATACTATCAGGTTATAGTATAGCAGAATTTTTTCAATATTCCCAATAATTTAAAAAATAGTAAGAAAACTAAAAAAAGTATATATCAAGAAAATATGCTCACAGAGAAATCTCATTTCAATTGCAGCTAAAGTTTTGACACTGTACATTTGAAATTGATACCTCTTATCCACTTTTATAACAGTCTTTAATCTAAATCTCCATTATACAGTATATAATCTTTAAAGTCCTGGTGAAATTAAAGGTTACAATTGACAAGTAGAAAGATGTACTTATGTTTATACAAAACATTAGCTGCTATAAATGATAATGAATGCTGAAATGCCGATGATACAAATGAGATTCTGAATACATGCCAGTGCTTTAATGCTCTTCCTTGAATGGAAATAAGTGTTACATCTAGGCCAATGGCGTCACTAGGTGGTGCTGGGGGAGAGGAGGTGAGGACTGCACTGGGTGACACTGTCAGAGGGAGTAACACCAAAATGACTGCCTAGAAATTTTTTGTGCAGTGTTTCAGTAGAAATTTATTCTTTTTTTAATAAAAATATCCCTATAGTTAGTTATAACAACAAAAAAAATTTTTCATAAACCCAGCTTATATGTATCAACATACCTACAAGGCTAAAACTCTATGCCCTATGCTAATTTACTTTTTGAACCTCCTAATGTGCTCCAGTCAGAGTGTCATTATTATCCAATTACAATGACACTCCAAATCATGTGGTTTCATCTGCACACGTTACAAGCAGAGGCTGCTGTTTTCGTTGCTGCCATTGTTTCTATAGTCGCTGACTTCATCAAAATTTCTCATGTTTTAGCTACAAGATTGTGGTAATTAGCATGGAGAGGTGACGCCATGAGTCACCATACTGGGTGACATCACTGATCTAGGCTGTGAAACATGTTTGAGGGCAAAAGATTGCAAGGCAGGGTCTCATAGGGAACATTATGAGAAACACATTGCTGTGGAGACTTCTGAAGGGTCTGAATTTCTTGGTAGCATGGCCAAGTGTGTGTCTCACTGGTAGGTGGGGCACAAGGCCATAGTAAAAGAAAAGAGGCTCTCTGCTCCAAGGTTCTTACAGAGATGTGCATCTTGAGCATCTCCAAAGGGACATTTAGCCAGATTCAGCCTCACTGGCTATAGCTTGTAGTTTTTACACTCCTATCCCCTCCCTTTTTTCCTATTTTTCTACCTTGTTTTCTTACATCTTTACAGAATATAAACAGTTTTATATCCTAACAGCATCTTTTAGTATTTCCAATTGCTTTGATTTTTGCTAGTTGTTTTGAATTGCTCCTTTTTTCAACTTCAATTGGCTCCCTCCTTCTTTTATCTTTACCCTCCCTACTTCCATCTGATGCTCCTTATCTTCTCCTAACATAATAGTTCTGTTTATATGACATAAAAAGAAAGGACCTCTAATTAACTTCATTTTTACATTAAAAGCCATCTTCATTTTTAACCCACTACTTTGACTTTTTTATTTGCTGGTTTCTACTTTCAGGTTTAACCTATCGATTTCTTTTAACACCACTCATTTTAAGTTTTTCCTTTATTGAACTTTAAAGATGTTTTATGCTTCCATTGCCATAATTTATGTAATTTCAATCTCTTATATTTCTACTTTATTATTTCACATCTGTTTATCAATTTCTCTTTAAGTTTTGCCACAATAATGTTTTTATTTTATGATTTATTTTTTAAGAGTAACATTAGGGGAAAATCTTACCACCAACAAGGGAAGTTGGAAGCTTTTGTCCCTGCAGCATTCCCTATGGCTTCCACAAATGGGCTTTAGCTCTTTCATTAAGGCTTTTCCAAAATGAAAAAGTCACTCTCACCTCAGAATATTTTGGGGACATTATGAGAAAAACCAGATCCAAGCAGGATGAAGCATGGTGAAGTGCAATGGGAGTGCTTCAGGTAGACTGCTTCACTGTCAAACATTCTTCTAAAGTGGTACCTTTTCAGTAGCTTTTAAGGTAAAATGTCAACATGATATTTTTATAACTATAATGAAGAGACCTAAAAGGAAACATTGTGAAAACAAGACTATGAGTTATATCGAGAAGCTGGCTAAATAGTAAAACCCTAGCTCTCTCCTTTCTGAAGTATCAACACCCAAAATGTCTTTGCCCGTTGTCTAACTCATGCATTTCAATGAGGACACTATCATCCCCCAAGGAAGTAAAAATTAGTTCTGGGTGAAGGCAAAAAATATTAGCTATCACAGTGATCTGTGGTCCTCCAAAGGGCTACAGTACAGAAACAGATGCACCTGAAGGCTGGGTGTATAAGGCACATCCGTGGTAGAAAATTTTATGAAGTGAGGTCACAACTGGGTAAAAATTATCTAAGTTTGAGAAACTCATATCTCTATCAGATGAGTGTTTAAAAATCCTCTATATTTGACCCATCTCCCATGAATGTGGCCTGGCCAGAAAACCTGCAGTATCTCCTTTTTCTAGAAATTAGCTCCTTAATTCATTCCTCCACTATGTTTTTAAGTGCCAACTATGTGTCATAAGCTATACTATATGCTAGGATACTACAGTGAAGGAGGCCTGTTCCTCTCCCCAAAGAAACATATAGTCAGAAGGAGATTCAAATACTCAGATACCCAAGTAGGTAAAATATGTTTGATAGAAAATGACTACCACTCTTTAGGATTCCATGGGAGGTAGAGGTAATCTAAATTTGTTGAGTCAGAGAAGACTTGTGAAAGGTATGACAACTGAGAATACAAGTGCTTCTGGCACTTGGAACAGATTGTACAGAGCTTGAAAGGAAGACAAAGGATGATAAGCTCAGGAACTGAATGTAGGTAGTTAAATTCAATGTGTTTGGTGGGGTAGATAGCTTCCAAAAATTGCAACTATGAAATTCTTCCCTCACTGTATGCCCATGCTATTTCACTCATCAACAGGTGCCTATTTCTCTCCCCTTGTATCTGGACTGGCCTTGTGACTTGCTTTGACCAATATAATGCAACAAAAACATCATTCTGGGATTTACAGGCCCAGAGGACTAGCAACTTCTACTTCCTAACTTTTGCAAACCAACTGCCACCCTGTAAGGTAGTCTAGGCTATCCAGTTAAAGAAAGAGAAAAGGAGAGGGTAGGTAAGGGGAGGAGAGAGAGAGAAATGGATTGAGAAACACTGAGAAAAAAGAAAAAAACTACCTGAAGAGGTCCTAGAGAATGAAATACCATGTGGAGAGACAGAGAGAAGAAGACAAGGAGACCTAGACTCCAAACATGTCAGTAAGTTTTCTCGGACTTCACAGCCCTGCCCAGTCACTTGCTGAGTGAGCCTAGTGAGTAACACTTGAGCCACATGGAACAGAAGAAACACCCAGATGAGTCCATTAAACCCACAGAATTGTGATAAATAGTCTAATATCTTTGATATAACCACTAAATTTTGGAAAGGTCTGGTTGCTGAAACATCTGAAGTATACGGTATAGGGACACAGAGTTGGAGAGGTAAGCAAGGACTATATTGGAGAAGGCCTCATGAATCTTGTTAAAGAGTTTAGACATTTTTTACCTGCGGACAATGGGCACCCTTTGAAGTTACTTTAGAACAGAGTGACGCAATTAGGATCAAATGAGACAGGGTAGGTGGGATCTTCGTCAGATTGGAGAAACCAGGGTTGTCAGCTCTAGGGTAAGTCAGTTACTATGGAATAGATGCTTTAATAAGAGTTTAAGATTTCACTTAAGACCAAAGGCTGCATTGCCCACCCATGTCTTCTTTCTTGAGATTCTAAAGGTGAGAACAGCAAGATGGTGTCCCTTCCATTTTTTTTTTAAATGGATTGACTGCTAAAAGCATCACATCAAAATTATATTCTATCTCTAGCAAATGGCTAGTATCACTTGATATACATTTTGTGTAATAAACTCATTCCAAGTTTTGTTTTTTTTCTTTGTCACGTTTTTTCTCAGCTAATTATTTTTAATTTACTTTATTTTACTTTCCTGTAACCAATATATATTTTTAACTCCTTTAAACACTTGTTGAAAATATACATGTACATATAAATAAATATACACTTTTATTCTTCTAGGTTTGAGTAAGATCATGACATTTCTTAATTCTTTAAGTATAATAGTTTTTAAATTTTAAAACTGATATAACTGAATTCCTAGGTACTCCCTGCTGTCAAGTCAATTCCGACTCCAAGCAACCCTATAGGACAGAGTAGAACTGCCCCACAGGGTTTCCAAGGCTATAAAGCTTTACGGAAGCAGGGTGCCACATCTTTCTCCAGTGGTGCATCTGGTGGGTTTGAACCACCCAACTTTTAGTTAGCAGCTGAGCACTTAACCATTGTACCACTGGGGCTCCTTAATTCCTAGGTAAACCCTGAAAATTCCCCAATACAAAACTCTGCCATTTTGAAATGCAAGATATTTCTTACCACAAATGACATAAATGTGTTTTACCTGCAGTAATTTCTTAATAAAACTGATACAATTTAGCCAGTCTACTTAGATGTTTAAGGTATTAAACACACACTTAGACAGTACTTACAATGTGACACATTATTTACAAATATTAACTCAATTGGATACCAAAACAAACCTATGTGGTAGGTATAATTCTTATTTTATAGATGAAGAAATAGAAGGAAATAGAGGTTAAACAACTTGTCCAAGGTCACAGGGCTAATTAAGAAATAGAGATAAATAGGTTAATTAACTTCCCTCAGGTTACAGGGACGGTATGTAGAAGGATTTGAACACAGACCAACTGGCAGGAGGGTCAGTAATCTTAAACCACTATTCTAGACTATTTCCCTAAAGTTATGCCTCTTAATTTTAAGAAAATTTACATTAACTGGAAAGAGAGAAGATGAAAGCATACAACAATCAATAAAGAGCCAGGAGGCACCTGTAAAATTATAAAGAACTATACACACGTTCACTGTTACTAGTTAATAGGCCATAGCATGGCCTAATGGTTGAAAGAGCCAAATTCTGACTCTCAAGTGGGTTCAAATCCTGGCCTTGTCACTAACTCACTGTGTAACCTTGAGCAAGGCAGAAAATATTCTGAAATCTCAGGTTCCTCCTCTATAAAATGGGGAAATGACAGCACCATATTAAAGAATGTTTCATGAGGATTAAAAAGACAATACATGCAAAGCCTTTAACATTGTGATTGGCTCATCCTCTCAATAAATGTTCATTGTGATTACTGTCATTGTATGATCAGCATCCAAGATTTAAGGATAAATATTAACTGATCTTTAAAGAGAAGTGAGACCAATCAGCTAGTTAATCACATATTTATTTCGCCTATTATTTCAAAGCTTATAATTTCCACTAAACAGCTTTGTGGTAAGATAAACCAACAAAATATAAATTCTTAAGTGTATGTCCTTATATAAAAGGTGTAACTTGTAAAATGCAAACAGTGTTTTACTAAGTACAATCCCAGAGTATATTTTAGTATTTAAAAGAAAAATCACTTTGGAAAAATCTAACAAAAACAAAAAATAACTTTAAGTAATTCTTAAAACACTGTCGTTAATAGCCTACGGCTTCATTTCATTTGGACTGATCTAGTACCTAAAACTGCCAATTAACAATTTTCAGGATATTTTTCTTTCTATTAAAAAGAAAAAAAATAGATAAATCACACACACACAGACTAGCATCTGATATTAAAATAAAAATTACTTCCCTAGAATAACCAAGGTTCAGTATACTTTCAATATCTATTTTCAATATCTAGAAAACTATTACAAATAAATGTACATTCTCTACCTAGCACAAAAGGGAAAAGTACACTCTCTATGCAATGTACTGAACAACTAGACTTAAATATACTGTAGTACATTTTGCACAATAGAGGAGAAGGCTCAAAATTATCACTAAGAAATTGTGGTGGAGTCATTTCTCAATCACTCTTTTTGCTTAGATACAGTGGGATATACCACATTCTTCTTCCTCTGAAGAGAACTGCTGGCATTATTGTGGCAGTTCCCTGGCAATGTTTTACATAAGAAAACACCACGAAGAAAAGTTAGTAACTTTTAGAAATAACTGTATTTTTTTTCACCAAGTGATGTGTCGATTGTTTGAATTTCCTTAAGCATAAATGTAAAACAAATGCAGATAAATTCTTTTTCTCCATAGGTCACAATTCATCATATGGTTAATATTATCAGCTTAATAAATGTTCTATTTTATTCATCAATCAAATAACTGATACCTAATTTATCATCAAAATTGTTAGGTCCCTTGAGAAATCTTTCACATTAGCCTCGTTAGTAACATAACAGAATGAAAGCATAAAACCTGCACGGTGGCAATGGCAGCTGTAAGAACTGTCACAGATGACACAAGTTAGCTTTGAAAAGTTCTAGAACTTCATATTCAGACCAGAAATTTATAACTACCCGTTTTCCTATGGGAAAGGCTTCCCCCTCACCAAGAACTGTGTATATATTTGTGTAGGAACAGCCTACATTCTATATCATAAACCATATACTTCCTTATCCCTTGATATATACTCTATAAGCATATGCCCCCACTTTTTCAACACTGCTCTGATATGATTAGGAGCTAGAACAGTCATGAAACTAAGAGGCCTAAATCCTTATGCATGTACTTGTTACTTTTTCCTAAGGGAAATACGCAGAAGGAACACTCTGATTAAACAGAAACTATTTAATCTCCTCCCACATGTGCCAGGTGAGATCCTTTTGTCCTGCTCCCTCCAACCTTATCCTAAGGGCTGAAATAACATCAGGGCTCCTGCATCCTTTTCCCCTAGGCCTGCAGTCAATAAGTGGCTCTCTAGGTCTTTCTACAGCAATGATAAAAAGCACAGAATCTTATTCCCAATGCTTAAAACAGTGCCTGGCACATGGTAGGCATTTATTACATAATCGTTGAGGGAATAAAGAAAATCAAAGAGAAAAACTTTGTCCCAATTCAAGACCGCTTATTCTCCCCATGTACTGATCCAAGTTTTAGCAATGTAACCCAGTTGTATCCTTGGCCTTGACAAAATCAATGCCTCTCCTTCTCAGAGGGGATCTGACTAAGAAAGAGAAAAGATTTTTATTCCTTTTTACCATGTTGTTGTTGTTGTTGTTAGGTGCCATGGAGTCAGCTCCGACTCATAGCGACCCTATGTAGAAAAGAATGGAACGCTGCCTGGTCCTGTGCCATGCTCACAATTGTTGTGATGCTTGAGGCCATTGTTGCAGCCACTGTGTCAATCCATCTTGTTGAGGGTCTTCCTCTTTTTCGCTGGCCCTCCACCTTACCAAGCATGATGTCCTTCTCCAGGGACTGATCCCTCCTGATAACATGTCCAAAGTAAGTGAAGATGTAGTCTCGCCATACTTGCTTCTAAGGAGCATCCTGGTTGCACTTCTTCCAAGACAGGTTGGTTCATTCTTTTGGCAGTCCATGTTCAATATTCAATATTTTTCGCCAACACCACAATTTAAAGGTATCAATTCTTCTTTGGTCTTCCTTATTCATTGTCTAGCTTTCACATGCATATGAGGTGAATTAAAAACACCATGGCTTGGGTCAGGCGTACCATAGTCCTCAATGTAACATCTTTGCTTTTCAACACTTTAAAGAAGTCTTTTGCAGCAGATTTGCCCAGTGCAATGTGTCTTTTGATTTCCTGACTGCTGCTTCCATGGATGTTGATTGTGGATTCAAGTAAAATGAAATCCTTGACAATTTCAATCTTCTCTCGTTTATCATGATGTTGCTTATTGGTCCAGTTGTGATGATTTCTGTTTGCTTTATGTTGAGGTGTAATCCATACTGAAGTCTGTGGTCTTTGATCTTCATCAGTAAGTGCTTCAAGTCCTCTTCACTTTCAGCAAGCAAGGTTATGTTATCTGCGTATCGCAGGTTATTAATGAGTCTTCGCCCAATCCTGAGGCCCCATTCTTCTTTATATAGTCCAGCTTCTCGGATTATTTGTTCAGCATACAGGCTGAAAAAGTATGGTAAAAGGATAAAACCCTGATGTACACCTTTCCTGACTTTAAACCACGCAGTAACCCCTTGTTCTGTTTGAACGACTGCCTCTTCATCTATGTACAAGTTCCTCATGAGCACAATTAAGTGTTCTAGAATCCCATTCTTCACAATGTTATCCATAATTTGTTACGATCCACACAGTCAAATGCCTTTGCATAGTCAATAAAACAAAGGTAAACTTCTTTCTGGTATTCTCTTCTTTCATCCAAGATGCATCTGACATCAGCAATGATATCCCTGGTGATGTGTCCTCTTCTGAATCCAGTTGAATTTCTGGCAGTTCTCTGTCGATATACTGCTGCAGCCACTTCTGAATGATCTTCAGCAAAATTTTACTTGCATGTGATATTAATGATATTGTTCGATAATTTCTGCATTCAATTGGATCACCTTTCTTGGGAACAGGCGTAAATACAGATCTCTTCCAGTCGGTTGGCCAGGTAGCTGTTTTCCAAATTTCTTGGTATAGACGAGTGAGCACTTCCAGTGCTGTAGTCATTTGTTGAAACACCTCAACTGGTATTCCATCAATTCCTGGAAACTTGTTTTTTTGCCAATGCCTTCAGTGCAGCTTGGACTTCTTCCTTCAGACCATTGGTTCCTGATCATACGCTACCTCCTGAAATGGTTGAACGTCGACCAATTCTTTTTGGTATACTGACTGTGTACTCCTTCCATCCTCTTTTAATGCTTCCTGCATCATTTAATATTTTCCCCGTAGAATCCTTCAATATTGCAACTCGAGGCTTGAATTTTTTCTTCAGTTCTTTCGGCTTTAGAAATCCTGAATGTGTTCTTCCCTTTTGGTTTTCCACCTCCAGGTCTTTGCATAAGTCATTATAACACTTCACTTCGTCCTCTCGAGCTGCCCTTTGAAATCTTCTATTCAGCTCTTTTACTTCATTGTTTCTTCCATTTGCTTTAGCTACTCGATGTTCAAGAGTAAGTTTCAGAGTCTCTTCTGACATCCATTTTGGTCTTTTACTTCTTTCCTGTCTTTTAAATGACTTCTTGCTTTCCTCAGGTATGATGTCCTTGATGTCATTCCACAACTCATCTGGTCTTCGGTCATTAGTGTTCAACGTGTCAAATCTATTCTTGAGATGGTCTCTAAATTCAGGTGGGATATGCTCAAGGTCGTACTTTGGCTCTCATGGACTTGTTCTAATTTTCTTCAGTTTCAACTTGAACTTGCCTGTGAGTAATTGATGGTCTGTTCCACAGTTGGCCCCTGGTCTTGTTCTGACTGATGATATTGAGCTTTTCCATTGTCTCTTTCCACAGATGTAGTCAGTTTGATTCCTGTGTATTCCATCTGGTGAGGTCCACGTGTATAGTTGCCGTTTATGTTGTTGACAAAAGGTATTTGCAATGAAGAAGTCGTTGATCTTGCAAAATTCTATCATGCGATCTCTGGCATTGTTTCTATCACCAAGGCCATATTTTCCAACTACCAATCCTTCTTTGTCTCCAACTTTCACATTCCAATCACCGATAATTATCAATGCATCCTGATTGCACGTTTGAGCAATTTCAGACTGCAGAAGCTGGTAAGACTCTTCAATTTCTTTTTCTTTGGCTTTAGTGGTTGGTAGGTAAATTTGAATAATAGTTGTATTAACTGGTCTTCCTTGTATACATGTGGATAATATCCTATCACTGACAGCACTGTACTTCAGGATAGATGTTAAAATGTTCTTTTTGACAGCTGTCTGTTTGTCATACTGTAGGGGCTTGTGTGTTGCTGTGATGCTGGAAGCTATGCCACTGGTGTTCAAATACTAGCAGGGTCACCCATGGTAGACAGGTTTCAGCAGAGCTTCCAGCCTAAGACAGACTAGGAAGAAGGGCCTGGTAGTCTATTTCTGAAAAGAATTAACCAGTGAAAACCTTATGAATAGCAGCGGAACATTGTCTGATATAGTGCTGGATGATGAGTCCCTCAGTTTGGAAGGTATTCAAAATATGACTAGGGAAGAGCTGCCTCCTCAAAGTAGAGTCACCATTAATGATGTGGATGGAGTCAAGCTTTCGGGACCTTCATTTACTGATGTGGCACAACTTAAAATGAGAAGAAATAGCTACCAACATCCATTGGAATGTGGAATGTACGAACCATGCATCTAAGAAAATCGGAAATAGTCAAAAATGAAATGGAATGCATAACATCAATATCCTAGGCATTAGCAAACTGAAATGAACTGGTATTGGCCATTTTGAATCAGACAACCATATGGTCTTTTTACCATAGCATGACCCCATATCCATGATATTCATATGTCAAAAGTGCCTGGCAGGCCTCATTTTCTTTTCACATATTCATCAACTGAAAATTCAGCCCAAATTCATGGATTCATTCCAGAATAGGCAATGTATTCTAAATTTACATTTTTGGTGAGTTGCTCCATAAAACTATTCTTCAGGTTTGTCATATGTATCCTCACTCCCCAAATGGAGAAACATCTGGAATATAGTTGTGAAAAAATCAAACTGATGGAGAACTGGGAGTCAATGTAGTGAAAATACAGGTCCCAGGTCAGCAAGGTTAATGTTTAAAGGTCACTCAGCTGTCAGGAGGTCAAATGGGTGAGGAAGACAGAAAAGTGAAATAGTCCAGTGAGGGTCTTAGGAAGACTTAGAAAACCAAATGTCTGAGAACTGGTAGAACAAAGCAAGTATAAAAACGGGAGACTGAATGTTGAGAATATGACAAGCAACAGTTTGGAATCAAGAAAGTAAGGCAAATAAGACAGGCTATAATAAAGCAGCTTCTTTTATACCCATTGCCGTCAAGTCTATTCCAACTCATAGAGACACTATAAAACAGAGAAGAACTGCTCCGTAGGATTTCTAAGACTGTGAATCTTTACAGAGGCAGACTGCCACATCTTTCTTCCATGGAGCGGATGGAGGGTTCGAACCACCAACCTTTCAGTTAGCAGCTGAGCATTTAACTACCGCATCACCAGGGCTTCTTTTATACTTCCTGCCAAATGTGAGAACTTGGGGCCTTGAGTGTATGACAGAAGTAAGCTAGCTACTGCGAGAGTAGCGTTTATAGCTACCTTATTTGCACAGAGTTGTCCAATTATGGCCCTGACTGTGAGTAGAAAAATTATTTTAATATTTTTAAGAACCTAAGATCACAGATACTCAAAGAGATTGTTGGACATCTAAGCAAAATCATTTTTAAGAGACAGGGTGATATTAGGTGGACCTAGGTTATAAGTGAGTAATGTAGTTTGAAAAAGTTGGCTCTAGATCTATGACTGCGCACAAATATTTTCATTAAATGCATGTACCATTCCTTCAACACAAATGGGACACCTTCTATCTGCCAAGGACTATTCATAATGATGAGAATCACACAGTTTCCGTCCTCAACAGACCTTTTGGGGTACTGGGAGATACAGACACATAAACAAATAATTGGGATTCAATATAATATGTACTATATACAGCTATATTATGCATTCTCTATATTATGTAACTAATACCAATAGAATAGAAAGAAGGTTTGGTTTAGGGATGGAGATATATTTCAGGAATCTAGACTATTTACCAAATAGAAAAGGGAGGTTAATGCAGTCCAACCAAAAGGAACATGAGCCAGGACACAAGCATCTGAAACAATTTCAGTGAGTCTAGATCATAGCGGGTATAGGGGCAAGTGACAGGAATGGGCTAGAAAGATAGGTTGGGGTTAGACTGGGAATAGCCAAATGTGTCTTGTGGCCTTGGAAATAATCAAAGATTTTAATGCAGAAATAGGATATCATATCTTCATTTTAGAAAGATTACTGTGATGACAGCAAGAAGGATAAATTTTAGTTAGGGGAACAACTGGAGGCAGAAATATCAGTAGCAGGCTGTTGAGGGAATATAAGTGAAAGATGACGAGGAACTTTTGACAGAGTTAATGACTAACAACTTATTTTGTATATAAAATACACGGACTCAAGTGACTGAAGGAATGTGATAAGTCAGTGGTAAGGAGGACATAAGAAAGATTCACAGGTCATCTTAGGTGACTATATAGATGATAAAGACACTAACCAAAATGGGGGAGGGGGGGAAGAAAGTATGAGTGGAGGAGAAGGGAATGGCAGAAAGAGGATATTGGCTTTGAGACACTCTAAGTTTGAGGTGCCCATGTGAGATACAGGCAGAAATTTTCTATTTCATGAGGTACTCTAATAGTTATTGCATTGGGATAATGTCAGTAGTTTTAAACTAAATTTGAATTCAGAGTATGAATATTGTTATGTATGTTGGGTATATGAGTCAAATAAAAAGTTCTATTACTTTCATTGATATGAAAAAAATAATAATATAAAACCAACATGACAAAATCTTGCTAGTCATAGAGATACAAGAAATTGCTGAAATTGGCTTAAGATTGAGACCTATCAGTATAAGCACTGGCATTTACAACCCATCCACCACATAATTGTAAACAGTAAGTAAAAAATAAATTATGGGATACCATTTTACATGTATTGGCTTTATCATGGACTAAAAGACAAGATCTTGGACAAGTTCAGGGGAGGCACTCCATCAAGTAATGACAGAAATTGCTGGAACAACTGAGTATTTGTACTTTATCAAATTTTGCCACCTCCAATTAGTAAAAGTGAATTATGAGTAAATGTGTGAATATAATTTGACATACTAAATAAATTGTTACAGAGAAAAGAGGTATACTGGTACTTGTCCTAAATCATCTGCATTACAAATATGAAGCTTTGCTTTTAACTTCTATTTGCCTTCCTATTATTACATAGTAAAAAATTAAACCCATTCCTGTCAAGTCAATTCTGACACATAGCAGCCCTATAGGACAGAGTAGAATTGCTCCATAGGGTTTCCAAGGAGTGGCTGGTGTATTCAAACTGCCAACCTTTTCATTAGCAGCCATAGCTCTTAACCACTGCGCCACCAGGGCTCCATTACACAGCAGGTAATAGCAAATACCAGGATGTAGTTAAGAAAGAAGCTGGAAAGAGATGGCTTCCATATTAAGTAGGATGATATTAATACACTGCCACTGCATTGAAATATACTTACCTTATCATAATAATATACTCCAGAAAAAAGACTTTTTATGCAAAAACTAAATGTCTTAGCTTTCAGAAACAGAAACTATGTCCTAAGGGAGACAATCATAGTTTCACTTTTTACCAGTCTTAGTTAATAGGTGAGATTTTTATGCATTGTTGGTACTACAAGTAATTGCTATATATAATTATAATCTGTCCAACAGTGCCTTCGTGTAGGTCACTGTGGTTATTACTATGAATCTAGATAATTAAAACAGAATGAAAAACGGTTATAGCCCCAGAAGGGCAACTGTCGGTCTCTTTCTGAGTCTATGAAACATTGGAATTGAAAATGCTTTGTGCATCATCTGTGACCAATGAAAAGGCCTTTCCATAATGTTAACTGTTAAGTTGACCCAATGAACAAATCAGAGCACCTTCTGGAAGATGACAGCTGCTCAACAAACCCAACTTGGTTTAAAGCTCAAGACAGATACATGCAAAGGCACAAAAGACCATCTGAAAGAAACTGAAAATCTAATTGCTTAATTAGATGATGTATTTATACATGGAACACACTCAAAAAGATAAATACCTCATTAAAATATATGTTTACTTTTACTGTATATTCATGTATATCTTCCTTCTTAAAACGTAGAGGCAAAAACGTTATCATTAGTTAATGGAAGCAACCTGAATACCTTAGCATTTTGACAGTAAAAAAAAAAAAAACGTATCTTTATATTATAAAAAAAGTTCTAAATTATTCTGTACATTAACTAATGAGTGCAAGTATTTTTATCTGCATATAATTGCTCTCCTAAGTGGAATTTCCTTGAAGCTTCAAGGAACTGTAAGTTCTTTCCCTTTGATAATCCAAAATTTAAATACATCCTCTTCTCTAATGTTTTGTTTTTCTTTTTGAACACAATATCATAAAAATTACAACACAATTTAAGCTTATTATAAACATGCATTATAAAATACCAATGAAAATCTATAGTTTAAAAAGGATTTAATGTTTAATTTGAAAACTCACATTTTAAAATATAATTAGCAGGCTCCTGAAAACATAGAATTTGCAACCAAAACAATAGGGAAATTAAACTTTATATTGATCCATGTTTAAAAAATTACATTTCTATAATGCTCATTTTTTACACTAAAAGATACTCACTTTATTTTTATTTCTGGTGTCTGTTTCAATGGCAATGCATGGAATAGTACTGACATGAGCTTAACTACTTGCCAGGCAGGGCATACAGCCATGAAGTTTGTTCACTGCACCGTTTAAGGGGTCCCCTCCATATCAAAGTCTACTTGTAAGTTTAATAGGCATCCCAAACTTAATATGCCCAACCCCAAATTCCAAACTTGCCTATTAGTCTTCCTTAACTAAGTCAATAGCCCCTCTATTCTTCATTTGCTTCTGCCAAAAATCTTCGGAATCATCCTTACCTCCTCTTTCTCTCTCACGCCACATCCAATCCAGCACAAAAACCTGTTAACACTTCTATCAAAAAATAACAAAGAATCTGACCATTTATCAGCATCTGTGTCTCCATCACCCTGGTCCAGGACATCTTTATAACACTACTGGGTTACTGAAATATTTCCTAACTGATCTACCATCTTCCACCTTTGACCCCTACAACAGTCGACTTTTCACACAACAGTTAGAGCTATTTAGTTATTCCATAAGTCAATCATTTAATTCTTCCGCTCAAAACTCACTATAAAATTCAAAATATGATCACCTCACCGCCCCTTCTATTCCTAAGCACCTAACTTTATTTTCTCCTCCTCTTCTCTGAGCTCACATCCTCCTTGTTATTCCTAGAACATACTGGACATGCTCCTACTGCAAGGGCTTTGCATTTGTTGATTTGTTGTTCCTATAACTCTAATTCTCTTTCCCAGTTTTCTGCATGTCTCAGTCCTGTATCTCCTTCAGGTTTTCGTCAACTTTCACCTTTGTAGAAAAGCCCTGGCTACCCTCTTTAAGCCTATAGTCACCCTGTACTCCATTTCCCCTGTCCTGCTTTATTTTTCTCTATAGCACTATGGCCATTGAATACAGTATACTATGTACATTTTTATTATTGGTTCATCATCTGTCTCCCCAACTAAAGGTAACTCCCTAGGAGCAGAGATTTCTGTCACTGCCTAGAATACTGTCTGACATGTGCCCAATGAATTTTTGTTGAATGAATGAATGCATGTGAAAGTACCTTCAAATCTTCCTTTTTGTTTAAATTGCTTTATCTTATATAGCCTAAGTAATCTACTTCATAGAAATGCAGTGCATTAGTTGGTGCTTTTAAAGCAGTACCTCAGGCAAAGCCTGATGAGGGTTGAGCAACTCTCTTCGAAGCAATAGATGATCAGGAAGCTGTGTTCCTTCTATCATGTGACTCAACACTTTCAAAGTCCTTCGATTCAAACCATGAGGATGAGGAGAGAGTGCAGAGACTCTCACCGGAAGTCTTTGGCGTTAAGCCTGGAAGTGGTATACCCTGCCTTTGGTCAGGATGAATCACACAGCCAAACTCACTGTAGAAGGGGCTGGGAAATGTAATCTTCCAGTGGGCCCAGAAAGGGAAACTGAATTGGTGAGCTTCTAGCCAGTCTCCACTACACATAGCTTAGAAAAACACTAATATTTACTGTTTTTATTTTTTTTTCATAAAATACTTTAAAATTTATTCCATGTGCCTACTAAGAGCCATGATAGAAATTAGGTAGGGCTACGGAATTGAAGGAGTCTCTGGGTGGTGCAAATGGTTAAGCACTCAACTACTAGCCAAAAGTTTGGCAGTTCAAACACACTCAGAGGCACCTCTGAAGACAGGCCTGGCAATCTGCTTCCAAAAGGTCACAGCCTTGAAAACCCTATATGGAAGTCCTACTCTGCACACACGGGGTTGCCATGAGTCAGAATTGACTAGAATACAACTAACAACAACAACAATGGGATTGAAAGTGATCGAAAACATGAGAAGTAAATTATTAGTTGCATATTTCAGGGACCACCTTTCTGAGCAGGTGACATATGAGCTGAGATGTGCAAGATAAGAATGAGTTAGACATACAAAAATTGGGAGAAGTAGCACTGTAAGTAGAGGGAAGAGCTAGTATAAAGACCTTGGGGCAGGAATAAATGTGACTTGTTTTAAAAATAGTGAAAGGTTAGTGTAGCTGACATTACTGGGCAAGGGAGAATATAAGATGGGAATGTGGCCAAAGAAGTAGGCAGGAGTCTCAACTTCTAGAGCCCGGTAGGCCATAGTAAGAAGTCTAAATTTTATTTTTTAAGAAAGGGAAGACATTAGTATATTTAAAGAAGGGAATCTTATTACCTGATTTACATTTTTAAAAGATGTTTTTGGCTATTGTGAAGGGAGTGAATTATTGCAGGGTAGACTACAGTAAATTTGTAAGATTTTGCAATAGTGTGAGAAATGACCATGGTAATACTGAGAGAAGAGGGAAAATTTTAAGTATATGCTGGAGGAAAAATCTATAAGACTTATTGGTAGGTTTAATGGTGGGAGTTGGGAGGTGAGAGAATGAGGAGTCAAAATGCTCCTAGGCTTTTTCAGCTTGCATAAATTCACATAAGGTAGTGCCTTTCTCTAATAGAGAAAATTAGGAGAAGACTGGGTTTAACAGAGTAAACAAATTTTTTGGAGGGCATGATAATTTGGGGAAGACTGTTAGATATTCAAGCACAAGGGAGAAGTCAAGGGTAGAGAATCACCAAGGGATATGCATATGGAAAATATTTAAAGTTTGGGAATGGAAGAGGCCATTTGAGAGAGTGTAAGTAGTGAAAAAGATGAAGTAATGAAGTTGAGCCTGGGGCAATCTGACAATCAGAAGTCTGGCAGGTGAGGAATAGGGGGTTGAAGACTAAGAGCAAGGCCTGGGAGTCAGCACGAAAACCAGGACTGTGTCAATAATGGGAATCAGGAGAGGGAAGGCAGAAGTGGTCAATTATATTGACTGTAGCTGAGAGGTGATGAAACTGAGAACAGATAAAAAGTGACCACTGCTGGTGGGGAAGGGGAGTGGTTAATGCCTGGCAAGGGCAGTTTCTAAGGAGAGGAAAAGAAGAGAACTCCACTGGAGAAAATGGAGAGAATAGGACGAGTAATTGGAGGCTGTTAATTCAGTCAGCACTTTTGCCAAACTTTTTAGTGAAAATAAGCAGCGTACGAGGAAATAGCCTAAGTTTGGTGAGAGACTGTTGGCCCAAGGAAGGGACTTTTTTTTTTTTTAACTAATTGGAGTTACTAGAGGACATTTTCTAGGCTGGGAGCCATTCTATAAAAGCAGGAGAAAGACATCCACCTAAATCAGTGCTTAAAAACTCTCTTAACTAATCTGATTTAAAATCTTTCTGGGTCTTTGACCTAAGAAATTGCACTCTATAAGAATGCAAATAAGTAAAACATTAAGAATATTAAAATTATCTAGAACTTAATGTGCATTTATCTTATTATTAGGAGCACTGGTGGCTCGGTGGTTAAGCTCGGCTGCTAACCAAAAGGTCGGCGGTTCAAACCGACCAGCTGCTCTGAGGGAGAAAAATGAGGCAGTCTGCTTTCCTAGAGATTTCAGCCTTAGAAACCCTATGGGGTAGCTCTACTCTGTCCTGTAGGGTCTCTATTAGTTAGAATCAACTCGACGGCAATAAGTTTAGTTTAATATCTTATTATGACCTTGTTAGAAAAACATGGTAAAAAAAAAATACTTTGATGAATCCGTGTTTTCCAGAGAAAGAATATATAATTAACAAAGTGTGCACTTAAACACTATCTAATCAATTATTTTGGTATTTAAGTTTAAAGAAACTATCCTAGACTATAATTATCAGTGGGGAAAAAAAAAAAAAAAAGGATTTTGGCCTAAGTCATAGGTCACATAGTCGTATGTTAGTGGCAAAATTATATACCCAATTGTGAAATAGAAATTATTTCATTAATACTTTTCTTTAAAATAATGTTTGGTTTATTTACTGTTTGTAATGTGCTTTTGAGTTAAACAGACCTGATATAAATTCTTTCTCTGTGATTCTCAAGCTCTCTGAGCCTCGTGTGTGTGCGTGTGTGTGTGTGTGTGTGTGTGTGTGTGAGAGAGAGAGATGTGAATAATAACTACCTTACATAAATAGGGAGGTCAAAAATAGTGTGTATAAAGCAGCTGAATCCTGGTGTTCATACATACATTGTAAAACATAGTTTATTATTATTCTTCATATTCTTATCTTGTCATTATTACTATCAATATTATCTTGAGGATGTTAAGGATCCTATACACCATACCTGAAGAACTTTGTTTACATTGATGCTAACTGACTATCAAAGCAAAGTAAATAAATAAAGTCAGGGTCACTTATAAAAAATACATATTTTTTTTTCTTAGTGAAACATGTAATTGAGATCATAAACATTTATACAAACCCTATTAAGTATCAAGCCTGTGGGGAAGAACGGTGACTATTCAGTTGATTTGGTTTTAAATTAAGACTAGAAAATACGAAAATATTTGAGCATTAAAAGTTTATAATTAAATTTTATATTATGGCTAGCTGAACATTGGTAGCATATAGCGAGAGGTTAGAAAAAGAAGTAGAATAAAGTAGGTGGAAGAGGAACAGGCACATGGAGAAGAAGAAATGGAGGAATAAAACAGCAGAAACAGACCAACTGGAAATGAAGAAGACAGACAGGCAAAGAGAAGCCCAGGTAAGTAAGTTGTCTTAAAGTCACAGCTGAATCTTCCTTTAAGGTATGTTACCCTAGAAGATTAGTGATTACTCTTTCTTTTAGTGATTCATTTTTCTACTACCTGGCTTATAATGCTAGAACCTTCTCTCCTAGTGGGATTTCCAGTGTAGACTGTGACAGAGAAATTATTCCGTGGTAGTAGTAGTAGTTATCAGGGCTTCTAGCTGTTTTTCCAAAGGCTGGAAACTAAGCTAAGGTCCACATTTTGTCTTTGACTAGGAGCTGAACACTTCCCTCTTTCCCTTGTCCACATTTTCATTTAATAGAAGGTTTTCCGTTAACCTCCAATTAACAATAGCTGGACTGACCAACACTTCCCATTCTCTCTGTAAAACACACTAGCTGTGCTCACTGCACCTGATGGCTCAGCGCTCTCAGGCCACACCGAAATGGACCAGCACAGACTGCTCCCACAGGCCAACTGCCATGAATGCAAAGAGTCACAGGAGTTTGTTCCTAAACCTCCTTATAAATCAGTTGTGTTTGCTATTATAATCTAATTAAAGATTAACTAAGGTGATAAAATATGAGCGTGGTAAAGCGAACTGATTTCAATGAAAATTAAATAAATGCTATGGAAAAGGGAGGAAATCTTCCAAATGTCTGAAGTTCTTGCTTCAGCTTAAAGAAATTACAAACTGAAATTGTTGATGATAGCTTATGGTATGACTTATGCAAGAAATACGACATAGAATTCCAAACAGCAGACACTTAATCAAAGAATACGCCGTGGTCTTACACCAAAAGACTGCGGTATGAATGCACATGCACATGTTGAAGTTGAAATAGAACACTTAAGGTATAAACATATCACTTGTATGGTTCCCTTTATTAACAGACATTTTCAATTCATTAGCCTACTAGTTATGGTCACATCACACAGGACCGTATCTACTGTGCTCTTCTTAATATACTATAGACAATATTCTTGCAACTAAGAAATAATCAGACTAATCGAGTTTAGAAAGTAGACTATCCATACAGTCATCAAGAGCAAAGGAAACTTTACAAATATATAGAAATTATTAGAGTTGGTTAACATCCTATTCTGAGACATTAGTCCTTGTTAACTTGAGTATAATAGGAACAAACACAGTTTGCCATATTTCATGTACAAATCTTAGATTTCTTGAAAATCCGTGACATAACTTTGGGATTATATGAACAAGTGTCAGAAAATAATACTACTTACCTGAAACATAATCAAAATTACGTATCATGAGTATAAACAAAAGCTTACCACTTAGACTAAAATCTTAATGCACCACAGAAGATATTACAGAACATAGATTACTCAAGGAAATATTTTCCTCAAAAACTGTGAATAAATAGTAGTATAAATTTTATAAGACTTAAAATAAGTTTCCTGTGAATATAATACACAAATTCATGAAAAATATATTTTCAGTAAATGCCAAGTAGTAATAATATAATATTTGTCTTTAAATTTGGTTTACTGATGTGATTACCATTAACCCATTACCATCGAGTCTATTCCGCCTCATAGCAACCCTATAGGACAGAGTAGAACCTCCCCAGAGGGTTTCCAAGAAGCAGCTTATGGATTCGAACTGCCAACCTTCTGGTTAGCAGCCGAGTTCTTAACTGCTGTGCCACCAGGGCTCCAAAGTGACTAAAGTAAACCAAATTCTGGTCCTCAAAACAAACATTAAGGAGGATTTGTTAGTGCGGAAAAAAAACTGAACATTGGTAAAATTGATAAGTAAAATAAACAAATGAAATGCATAGTTGCTGAGATTCTATCTTTAAAATAAATCCTACGAACCTGTCTAAAAATGATTCCTGCTTTATTTTAAGTTGGGACTTCAAGTTCTACACCAAATATGCACCATAGTGTACTTAGTCTGTACTGCCACCAAGTGCCTAAACAAATTAGTTTTAAGAATCTTGAAGCAGCTATAAGCAGATTCTTTCAGTGCTGTGAGTCACAATTTGGAAACAGGCTAAGAACATACCACTTCTACCATGAATGACTGGCTATAAGATCACCAGAACACATGACAATAAAATCTCAAAGCCATTAATAAAACATCAGAATCCTACCAGCTCACTGGAAGTTCATGCAGTCTAAAGATGTTATTCAGCTTGTAGTCAAATTTTGATGGACCAAGATTTTCTTTACACAAATTCTGGCTTGGATCTGGTTTTATATCTACTGGAAATTCTGAATCCTAGAGGAAAAAAAAAGAAAAAAACCAAGAACTCTGTGTTAAATACCCAAATCACTGCACACACATTGATACTGTGTTATTTAATGTTAAATTACTACATAAACACTATTATTATATTCCCCTAGGACTTCATTTCGTATTTCAGTTTTGAGTAAATACGCAAAAAAGATAAAATTTTAGATCGGGCACAAATCTATTTGCATAACAAATTTTCATTCTAAGCTACACGCTACTTATTAAAATTATTTGAAAATATTTATGAATTCCAATGAAGCACAATATAATGTTATATTATTGGTCAGCTGTCTTTTTCAATAAGGTGTCCATCCCCAACAGCAATGTCAGCAGCCAGTCTGTGGTTATTCTTACAGGCCTTTGTCTTCTATAAATAGTAGATAATAAATACTCTCATTTGGTAACAAATAATAACATTTGTTCATTGATTAATTTTTGGTTGTTTCTTTAAATCTGAGGGCTGATTAAGAAGTCATTTATTGAAATTAAAAGATTTTTTTTTATAATCATTTTGAATTTCACATACATCATAATCCATATCTACCATTTGCTTGGCACACCTCCCCCCTATCCTAAGCAAACTCTAACTAAAGATCAAAGGTCATTTTCAGTCCATGAGAAAGTAGTCTCTCCTCAGTGGAAAGAAGACATGCTATTAACAGGCACTCTATTAACACTTAATGATAGAATAATTGCTTAATTCTACAAGAAAAAGGAATTGTCAATCCCCTAACACCTAACTCTTTTAAATTGGCTTTAGAGACAGAGGCATATCATTCATTTGTACGTTTATTCATTTATTCAAAAAATGTTTAGAAGTGTTACTTTATCCCAAACGTTTTTTAGGCATGGGGAATCCATCAGTGAACAAAGCAGATAAAAATTCTTGCCCTCATGGAGGTTACATTCTTTGATATAACCTCAGAGCAATAAATAATAAAGCTAATTTTCATAAATTACATATTATTTCTGATTTAAAAAGTAACGCATGTTCATATAGGAATTGCATGCATTTTTGCACTGCAAAATATTACAAAGAAAAAAATTTCAATTATCACCACTCAGATATATAGTGAAAACTGTAAGAGCTGGAACTCAATGGGACTGCCTTGTTTTTCTGAGTCTCGCAGTCTTACTTTTCTATCACTCTCTATTAATGGAAATTACTTGAATTTTCCTTCTCTGACAGGTTTCTGCCTTACAGAGTTTCCAGCTTTTGAAAGTTTTACTGCAATTACTATTAATACTTTGGTTTAATTACTTCATTTGTTTTCTCTCCCTGTCTCTGTTTTTACAAAACTGGAATCATAATGTATTATCCACCTTCCATTTTTTAATTAACATTATACAACTGCATTTTTACATTATTGAATATGTTTGAAAAAAATGATAAATGCCATATTTTATTTAACCATCCAGCTGTTTTTGTTTCCCTTATGAATATCAATGCTAAGAACAGTTTTCTATGATTCTTCACTGATTATTTCCTTAATTCACAGTTTTAGAAGTACAAATACTTGAAATAGATTTAATACTTAACAAAAAATATGATACCTCTTGACAGACTACTCTTCAGAAATACTGTACCAATTTATACTTCTGTGAGTCATATACATCTAGTGCAATATACCACATCTTTAGAATTCACACTCATACATATTTAAAATAATTCATTCATTTAATGATTGTTTTACTCATGTTTATTGTCTACTTCAATACAGGCACTGGTTTAGGCTCTTACAATATATAACTGAGCAAAATAGATAAAACTCCTCCTTGTAGGAGCCGGCATTCTAGCAGGAGGAAACCATGAACAATAAAAATAGTAAACATTTAATAATACAATATCTAGAAGGTGAAAAGGCTATGAAAAAAGTTTTGCTGATAGCTAAGATTGTATTTCATTATAGTTTTCTTATTTCTTAAATTAATAGATTAGTATATATATATTATTTCTTTTTCTACTTCATTTTTTCTGAATTGCCTATTTATATTTTTTGCCCAGTTTTTCTAATGGTGAGATAGCATTTTATTCTAACGATGCTTCTTGGGTTGGGAATGGAAAGAAGGTAAATTTTATGTTGTAAAAATAGCAAGGTGGATCAGAATCTGGCCTTACGTTAAGTTTTGACTACATGAAAATATCTGGAAGCATAAATTTAATATTTACAGCAATTTTTATAAGCACTCTTAAACCAATCATTATATAAAATGAGGCATTCAATAAAATTTAATCAACTGGGCCCTACAGCCTATTCGCTATAACTGAGAAGAAAAAAAGAAAATATTGAATAAGTATTTAAAAGAAGATTTACAAGACTAACAAAGCCCTAGGAATAGCAATCCTATCTAAACATAAATGTACTTGTGGAGGCAAATCATAAGACCGTTTATATCACCCAGCCTGTATGCTAAAACATTCCAGGAGACAATAGCCAATTAAATGGGCAGGATTGGTGAGGTAAATGCAGGATACGTAAATGAGAACAA
The DNA here is from genome assembly GCF_000243295.1 of Trichechus manatus latirostris. Classification (NCBI taxonomy): domain Eukaryota; kingdom Metazoa; phylum Chordata; class Mammalia; order Sirenia; family Trichechidae; genus Trichechus; species Trichechus manatus. The sequence goes on along the minus strand of NW_004443977.1, from coordinate 4,559,131 downwards.
TGCAAACAGAAGAGAGAAAATAAAATAAATCTTAAAACAATGTATTCTTTCAAGCTACATAACCCACCCCCTTTCTTTCTATTGGCAAGGTACAGCTGAAGGTCAAAACTAAGCTCTCAGTAGTATACTTTTATATTCCAGTGGTTCTCAACCATGACTGCACATTGAAATCACCAAGCAGCTTTAAAATATACAGAGAAATAGAGAGATAGTGATAGAAATATTATATACAAATGTGTATGTGTGTGTGTGTGTGTGTGTGTGTGTGTGTGTGTGTATCACTGGGCCCTACCCCAGACCAATTAAATCATAATTTCTGAGGGTGAGGATCTGGCACTGACATGTATGAGTGTGTATATATATTAAATATTAAATCTCCCAATTTGATTGAAAAGTCAGTCAGGGTTGAAAATTACAGCTTTCCTTGGCAATTCAGCTCCACCACATACTAATGTGTGAATCTGAGCAAGCTACTTAACAAACTTTTTAAGCCTATTTCCCCCATCTGTAAAATAAAACCAAAATTCTACCTGTTTCATAGGTTTGCATGAGGATTAAGTGATACAGTCTCTGTAAAGCATTCATCACATGCTTGGCACCTACTCAATCCTTAATAAACATTACATATTCCTGTCACCATTTTTGTTATTATTTTAATTAACTATATGCTAATTTTAACTGTTTAGTAAATTCATTATGAATCGCTGTATACTCTATTCATTGAATTGTTACAAAATAATCTGTCTCAATCAAAGTTTCAGGTTTAGAATCTTACTGGCATAGTTTGAAGCAGAAGACTATATGTTAGTGTGCCCCTACCCCTCAGAATTCCAGTACCACATTAAGTTAATTGTTGGAGATCCTGATCTGTCCTAGTACCAATCATAAAATGAGCTCATGCCTCACTGACCAATCTGGATTAAATATAGTCCTTTATCCAAAGAATGAAATACCTGAAGGGTATCTCTCTCTGTTTCAGTGATATTATCAGTTAGGCATCATCTGCGTCTATCCTTATAGGGAAGGCAGGCTATCTGTTTGGTATCCTTCCACATGAATCACTTGCATACCCCGGTTTCTCCAGTGCCCAAAGGGAACCCAGACCTGTGTCAATGCCCTTTAACTGGGGTCTGTTTATCTTGTCCTTTGCTTTCCATTGAACTAACCTCCATGACAAATACCTAGACCAATTTGGAATCTGAAGTTTTATTCATCCTAGCATTCATTCAACATTTAAATGTCTACTCTGTGTCAGACACTACGTTAATTTAAAAAAAAAAAAAAAAACTGTCGAGTAAATTCTGACTCACAGCAACCCTATAGCACAGAGTAGAACTGCTCCATAGGGTTTCCAAGGCTGTAAATCTTTACGGAAGCAGACTGCCACATATGTCTCCCACAGAGCAGCTGGTGGGTTTGAACTGCCAAACTTTTGGTTAGCAATTGAGTGCTTAACCACTGCACCACTAGGGCTCCTTCCTATGTTAATTAACCTAAAAACCAAACCCATTGCCATCAAGTGGATTCCTACTCACAGTGAACCTATAGGACACCATATTCTACTCACATTTATTACCTGGTAACTAACGTAGGAAGCAGCCCTGGTGATGCAGTGGTTAAGAGCTATGTCTGCTAACCAAAAGGTCAGCAGTTGGAAACTCTATGGGGCAGTTCTACTCTATCTTTTAGGGTCACTATGAGATGGAACCAACTAGACAGCACCTAACAACAACAACAATCCTTCCACTCTAAGAACTCAAGGTCTCGTGAAGGAAACAAGTACAAATGATAAATCACAACAATGAGAAAATCTAGAGTAGAAACATGTAGAAGATTCTGTATTTCAGAAATAAGCAATAAAACTATTAAAAAATAGGAGATAAAATTATCATTAATTGCATAGATTGTAGATAGATGATAAACAGATAGAACTGCATATGAAGCCAAAAGAAAAAAAAAAGGAACTGTGAAGAGGCCTATTACTGCAAACGTAGAACAAATTATAAAAATTAGTAAATTTCATATATGTAATGAATAGAAGTTATAAAAGAATATTTCATTAACTCTAGCAACAATAAGATATGAAATACACCCATGGAAGCAGCAGTCAAGAAATCAAAAAACCTATTGCATTGGGCAAATCTGCTGCAAAAGACCTCTTGAAAGTGTTAAAAACCAAAGATGTCACCTTGAAGACTAAGGTGCGCCTGACCCAGGCCATGGTGTTTTCAATTGCCTCCTATGCCTGAGAAAGCTGGATGATGAATAAAGAAGACTGAAAAGAATTGACACCTTTGAATTATGGTTCTCAAAGAATACTGAATATACCATGGACTGCCAACAGAATGAAAAAATCTGTCTTGGAAGAAATAACAACCAGAATACTCCTCAGAAGCAAGGATGGTGAGACTACGTCTCACATATTTTGGATATGTTATCAGGAGGGATCAGCCCCTGGAGGAGGACATCATGCTCAGTAAAGTAGAGGGTCAGCAAAAAAGAGGAAAACCCTCAACAAGATGGATTAACTCAAGCATAACAATGACTGTGAGATGGTGTAGGACTGGCAGTGATTCGTTCTGTTGTACACAGAGTTGCTATGAGTCGGAACCAACTCAATGGCACCTAACAACAACAACAACAATATAACGCTAACAAGAAGTGTGCTGAGTTTAAAGAAAAAAACTACACTTTATTCAGAGATATACTGAATAAAGAGGTATAGTCATAGATATACTGTAGGTTCAAAGAGAAATACTAGATATTGTAAAGATACTAACTCTTAAGAAGATTGACTTAAATATTTAAATCAATTCAAATAAAAATTTCAATGCAAATTTTTGAGAAGCCTAAGAAAATTATCCTAAAATTTATCTGGAATAACATACTAGACAAAATGACTTTGAAATTTATAGTATCTCCATTTTACAGTTGAGGAAACAAGCTTAGAGTAACTAATCCAACTCTAACAAATCTAGTCCCAATGACACAAAATCTAATGATTTTTCCACTATTACAAAATGATAAGTAAAGAAGAATGGAATATTCCTTCAATCATTCAATCATCAAATTGAAAAAAATCATAAAATTTGATAATATGACAATGCCAACTTCTGCCTAAGATATGAAAAAAAATACACCCTCATTCACGCTGAGCATAAACTGACTTAACCTTTCAAAGGGCAAGTTGGAAATATCTGTAAAAATAAAAACTGACTCTGCAGTTCCACAGCTAGGAATGTGGCCTTATGTACATCCTCACAAAGGTTCACCAAGCTACAAGGTTTCTTTTTGATTTATTTTTATTGGCTTTTATGATTCTTGATTTTGATTTGTAAACTGCAGCATTGCATGCAATGTTACATATTAAAAATAATCTGAGAGTGCATCAGTGGACAGATTGATTTATTTAAAATGGTATAGTACCACTCCTGTATACTACATTGAACAGACTGAGAGAAGTGCAGAGCTGATACAGTGCTAGCACACCAGTACGGCCTTATTTGTTCTTAAAATGTTGAAAAGATATACATGCTACTTGATAAATAGCTGGTACCCTGAGCACCTCCTTTATCGTTTCTCTGGCTCCTACTACCCTTGTAGTGGGACACACCTCAACTTCTTCATCTTCACTATCATGTACTAAATAAGGAAATCCACAGCACACCTGTACTTCCCAGGACCTTTCTCCAACCCTCCAGCTAGCATCTATTCTGACTGGTCAGTGACCATGCTATACCGGTTCTTAAATATTTTGAATATCATGCCGGACTGTTATGTACTGATAGGGAATTATCTCTAAGATATACGATTAACTTTAAAAAGCAAGCTACAAAATAGTATAGATACAGAATAATTCTATTTGCATAAAACAAAAAGCTCTACATAGGTCAGTGCTGTATACTGCATGTATAAAACATTTTCAGAACATTTTCAGGAAGTGTGTGTGTGTGTGTGTGTGTGTGTGTGTGTGTGTCTTAACATTGGTTACCTATGGATATAATAAATGGATATCAGAACAGAGGAAAGAAAAATACTTTTTATTGTGTACGTTTCTATACCGTTTGAATATTTTAACATATACGTACTTTTTTTTAAGTTTTCAAATAAAGTAATGGTTGTAAAAGAAAAAAACAAAAAACAAACTAGCCCTACACATATTAAGAGCTCTCAACTGGTGGTAGTATTTTCCACCTATGACTGAGCTGGGCATGCTATAGTTAAAATTCTAAATTTAAATTACTGTTCAAAATAAAACTTTTTTATGTGTAGCAGAGACTATTATGAGCTTCTCTGTATTTTCCAGCCTCCTTTGCAGTTAAATTGAATCAAAACAATTAGGCTCCAAAAAATAGGACTGAGTAGAAATGGTGTAAGCACTTCCACCCTTTAAACATGCCACACAGTTCTCTCTCTCTCTTCTCCTGCCATGATGACTCTGGAGAACTATGATTCAAATGGTGTAGCTATAAGATAGCAGCTCATATTTCTGAATCACTGAATGGAGAAGAGCCACAGAGGAGTCACCATTTCCAAGTTAAGAATAAACCTGTATTGTGAAAGCACTCCGGATTTAGAGGTCTATACCTTGCAGCAGCTAGTATTGCTTACAGTGGCCAATACTTAAATGATGATCATCAATCAGTAGCCAATTTACATTAATTTAAAATTACAAGTTAAAAGAACAAAGGCTTTAAGATAGCATTAAAACCAATCCCATCAAAACCTGTTTTAATGTAATTTTTCTCTCTTTGTCTTAAATCCCCATGTGAAGAGGAATTCACCAGAAATGGGTAAGTTTTGTTCAGACTTCTGTGCTCTCATTATTTCATTCATCACTCAAGTGGTCCATTTCCTGCTGACAAGCTTCACACATCACTGTAAGAAATGACTGACAGCTGACATTATCAGCAAGACTTGATTGAGCTAATTGGCATTCACAATCTAAGTATGAAAATAAGAGTGACTCAGGAAAAGTCTTCCTTCCTTACATATGTATTTGTTCTACTTCTTGACCTTTATGTTTGTGTGCATTATTGTAGACTTAGATTGTAGGGAGAAAAATTATAAAATGCTGTTTTCATGAAGGTATTTAAGTATTTTTTATCTAATACTCCTAGAATATCTAATTATTTTTCAGTCTCTATATGATTACATCAAGCAAAACAGTTTTAATACATTTTAAAGCTATCACTGAGGCCTCCTTAATTTTGACCCATATCAAAACCAAAATGTACAGCCAATAAACTATCACTTGAAAATTCAACTACTTCATCACATTTTTAGAGTATATTTCCAGACTAAACTATGTACTTGTGTCTTAAACTAATAAAACAAAGATCAAATAGTTGCAAGATCTAAAAATACTGGGAATGACAATTAGCTTTATACTTCCTCTTGGTATGTATTAGACCAACAATTCATCTTTCACTATTTAGCAAACTTAGCTAAAAGATTCATAAAGCGTATCTGTAAGCATCGCTATCACAGATTCAACATTTGTACCATATAATCGGAAACTGAGAAAAAGAATAAACTGTGTACATTCAATATCTTAAATAATATCTATGATATTAAAAAAGACTTTATTTGTATTAATAAAAATAATTATAATGCACACAAATTGATATGGTTCATTATACCCATTTATTATCTATCTCATTGTGGTGTAATGAGTCATTTTTATACAGCCTTTCTAGCCATGGTCTTGAAAGACACACAAAATGATTGGCTGGGCCACAATCTTGAAAGGGATTGGTGGATTTACTATGCAAACAGCACCTTGAAAATCCACCCAGTAAGAATGAGCCCCTTGTGGTCCAGCTAGAGAACTGGTTGGTTTTGCCATCCTGCTAGGCTTACACAAGGGCCAATCCCACAGAGGTTCCGGGGGACCTCACTACCATCTAGATGAGTCTGGAGCAGGGCACATCCTTTGGACCCAGTGTCCCCTGCCCTGAGAACTTCCTAGGCCCAGAAGAGAGAGCTATCACACTGAAGACGGAGAGTGGCGGCCGCAGTGGGCTTGCCAGCCTACTGAGAGAGGGTTTTAGCGCATTTGGGCAGAAGGCTTACTGGCAGAGCTGGGTGCCTTTGGGCAAAGCCGGTGGAGCTAAAAGAGCTGTAACATTTGTCGGAGCAGGAAACAGAGGAGTGGGCGTGCCCCATGCAGGGGTTACACACGCCTACCCTGGGTAGCAGTGGCAGGACCGGGTAGTGTGGTGGTAACCAGGGGCAGCAGTGATGTGAAGAGAGCATGTGACCTGACCACAGCATGCTGACCCAGAGACCTAAGAATGGACAGGGGTAATTTGGAGAAGGGTAACCTGTTTCCCTTTGAAAATCTGTTGTTATTGTTTACTGTTTGCTTTCTATAAATAACAATAATGGCTTTCACGTTGCCAACACTGTGTAAATGTCTACTGTGTCTGACCTGATCACAGGGGAATGTAGCACCCATGAAATGGTTGATGCCAGTGGCTGTACATGCCTCATTTCTAGCAGTCTTATGGCTCCCTGGAATTTGAGGCAGTCTGTCTGCATGTGCGCTCCCTGAATCATCTTCGAAAGAACATAATATAACACTGCCAAGGCAAGAAGTCAACTGAAAACTTTCCAATATTTTTAGAGGAAAAAATATTTTCACCTTTACTGTTTATTGTATATGAGAATTTTTGTTCATGTAACTATCCTCATTTAACCAACCAATTTTATTACTAAAACTTGAGAGGGAAACAAAAAGATCGATGGAAGTTTGTATTGCTAAGAGTTATATTAATAATAATAGCTATCATTTATTTAATAACTTACATATACATTATCTCAAATCCTCTGACAGTTCTGCATATTGGATAACCTCCCTCTTTTACATATGGAAAAAAATGAAGCTCATGTAGGACAATGACTCTCCCAAGTCTGTACAACTGGTTAGTGGTAGGACCATAATTCAGATTCCATCTCACTGACCCCAAAGCTGAAGCTGTTTCTTCTTTGCCCCACAGGAGGAGTAACTATGTCAGTATACTTGCATCTACAACTGGACCCTGTTAACTTAACAAAAGTCTATTGATAAATGCAAATAGTAATTAAGACCTGCCTTTTCTTCCAGCTTAAAAGAGTCATTTTGTCTTCTTTAATTGATAGTAGTTACTGATTCAAGAGGATGAACATGATGAAATTATGAGGCACTTTCATTACAACACTACTGGATACAGTTCATTTATCATTCTCATTTTCAGATGGGTAAAATTAGGCTAAAATAATTTAACCCTTTCCCAGTGCTATAGATTTGTTAGGTTAAGAAGCTCAAATTAACATACAGGTTGGTTTGATTCCAAAGTCCTTTTCTTTATTCCATATATATATATACATATATATATATTCCCAGCTCTCCCATCAAAGCCTATTGTTTTAAACATTTTCTTTTAAATGGGCTTATTAAACAGAAAATAGTGAAAATAATAAAAACCATTTTTCTTAAGGCTCGATAATCTAAATTATGAACACCACTGATGAGTAACACAACTTGGTCTACTTTCTAGTTTTTCTGTCTCCTTCAAATTATACTAATTATGGCTATTTCTGCCATTTTCTTGATCTTTTTTTTCCTATTGTTTCTAGTCTGCTATAAGTCAGAAAATGCCACCACCCAACTTGTTAATAGCATTATCTTAACTGTGACAATAAGGTTCTGTATGAGGCTCCTAAAAAGGGGCACACAAGACTTTAATGCAGGACATTGTGGTGAGATTCACACATTGATTGCTTCCTTTGCAGTACAGGGCTACTTTTTTGATGACCAAAATCAAAGAAGATTCAGTATGGATTCATAGGATTACTGTGAAAATTGGTTTAACTTTTAGGGAAAAAAGGTAGATATTGCATCTTGACCTGCTCCCAAATTAATTACAGATGGATTAGAAACCAAAATTTTAAAAAAACATTGTAAAAGAAAGTGAAAGAACATAAAAGTATATATCTATAGGGTCTCAGACTATGAATCCCTTTCTAAGAATAACATTAAAGATGAAATCATGGAGTAAAAGACAGTTATATTTTATTACATAGTTTTTTAAACTTCTGAACATAAAAAGAAAAAAAACTAGAAAAACTACAACGAAAAAACTGGCATATAATTAATTACCTTACACATAAAGAGCTTTTCAAATCTATCATAAAAACTACAACTCCTTAAAAACAGACAAAGAGTATGAATAGACAAGTCACCCATAAAATAGTCAGTAATGATACAGGTTAAGTTTCATTAATAACCAAATAAATAGGAATTAAAATAACAAATGAGATATTATTCATTTGCAAAGTGGTAAGCTGCAGTTTTTTAAATGAGAAAACCGGTGAGATGTATTGGTGCAGGTGTTCTAATACACTGCTAGTAATAATATGTTGTTGTTGTCAGGTGCCATGGAGTTGGTTCTGACTCGTAGTGACCCTATGCACAACACAACGGAACACTGTCCAGTACTGTGCCATCCTTACAATCACTGTTAACAGGAACCAACTGGAGTCACAAGTGGTTGAGCCCACTGTTGCAGCCACTATGTCAATCCACTTCGTTGATGGTCTTCCTCTCTTTTGCTGACCGTCTACTTTACCCAGCATGATGTCCTTCTCCAGGGACGAGTCCCTCCTGATAACACGTCCAAAGGACTTAAGACAAAATCTCACAATCCTCACTTCTAAGGAGCATTCAGGCTATACTTTCTCCAATACAAGATTTGTTAATTCTCTGGCAATCCATGGTATATTCAATATTCTTCGCCAACGCCATAATTCAAAGGCATCAATTCTTCTTTAGTCTTCCTTATTCATTGTCCAGCTTTCACAAGTGTATGAGGCAACTGAAAATACCACAGCTCGGGTCAGGCTGCACTTTGGTCCTCAAAATGAGATCTTTGCCGTAGGCATGAACAGCATACCAACCATCATTAACAATACTCAAACACCAGAAGATAAGCTAGATAAATGGGATCTCCTAAAAATTAAACACTTAATGCTTATCAAAAGACTTCACCAAAACAGTAAAAAGAGAACCTACAGGCTGGGAGAAAAGATTTGGCTATGACATATCCAACGAAGGTCTAATCTTTAAAATCTCTAGGAAAATCTAACACCTCTACCATAAAAAGACAAATAATCCAAATAAAAAATGAACAAAGGATATGAACAGACACTTCACCAAAGAAGACATTCCGGCAGCTAACAGACACATGAGGAAATTCTCCCATTACTAGCCACTAGGGAAATGGAAATCAAAACTACAATGAGATACCATATTACCACAACATTATTGGCATGAATCAAAAAAACAGAAGATAACAAATGTTGGAGAGGTTGCTGGGAGACTGGAACACTTATGCACTGCTGGTGGGAATGTAAAATGGTAAAGCCATTTTGGAAAACAATATGACACTTCCTTAAAAAGCTAGAAATAGAAATACCATATAATCCAGCAATCCCACTCCTAAAGAAATAAGAGCCGTTACACGAATAGACATATGCATACCCATGTTCATTGCATTATTCACAATAGCAAAAAGATGGAAACAACCTAGGTGCCCATCAACAGACGAATGGATAAACTATGGTACATACACACAATGGAATACTACACAACTATAAAGAACAATGATGAATCTTCGAAACATCTCACAACATGGATGAATCTGGAGGGCATTATGCTGAGTGAAGTTCAGTCAATCAGAAAAGGACAAACACTATAAGAGACCACTATTATAAAAAATATATGAAAATGTTTCCACACAGAAAGAAACAATCTTTGATGGTTAGAAGAGAGGGGAAGGGAGGGGAGGGGAGGGAGGGAAAAACACTAACTAGATAGTAGACAAGCAGTAATTTTAGTGAAGGGTAAGACAGTACACAATACTGGGGGAGTCAGCACAACTTGATCAGGGCAAAGTCATAGAAGCTTCACAGACACATCCAAATGCCCTGAGAGACTAAGCTACTGGGCTGAGGGCTGGGGATCCTGGTTTCAGGGGACATCTAACTCAATTGGCATAACATAGTCTATAAAGAAAATGTTCTACATCTGACCGTGGTGAGTAGTGACTGGGGTCTTAAAAGCCTGTGAGCAGCCATCTAAAATACATCTACTGGTCCCATCCTGGCTGAAGCAAAGGAGAATGAAAAAGACCAAAGACACAGCAGAAATATTAGTCCAAAAGACTAATGAATGGACCACAACAACCACAACTTCCACCAGACTGAGCCCAGAACTAGGTGGTGCCTGGTTAACACCACCAACTGCTCTGGCAGGGATCACAATAGAGGGTTGCAGACATAGTGGGAGAAAAATGTAGAACAAAATTCAAATTAAAAAAATAAAAAAAGATCAGACTTGCTGGTCTGACAGAGACTGGAGAAACCACAACAGTATGGCCCTCAGACACATTTTTAACTTTTTAACTCAGTACTGAATTCACCGCTGAGGTTCACCATTCAGCCAAAGATTAGACAGGTCTATAGGGCAAACAGAGCCTTGGTGGCATAGCAGTTAAGAGCTCGGCTGCTAACTAAAAGGTCAGCAGTTCAAATCCACCAGCTGCAACTTGGAAACCCTATGGAGCAGTTCTACTCTGTCCTATAGGGTCACTATGAGTCAGAACAGACTCAACGGCACCTAACAGCAACAACACAGGGCCAACAATAACACACATGAGGGATGCGTGGCATAGTTCCATCATGTATATGAGACCAATGGGCACACCAGCCCAAAAGCAAAGAAGGCAAGAAGGGACAGGAAAACTGCGTGAATGGAAACAGGGAAACCGGGGTGGAGGAAGGGAGACTGTTGACATATCGTGGGGTTGGCAACCAATGCCACAAAACAATTTGTGTATTAACTGTTCAATGAGAAACTAATTTGCTCTGTAAACTGTCACCTAAATCACAATTTTAAAAAATGACATCTTCACTTTTTACACTTTAAAGAGATCTTTTGCAACAGATTTGCCCGATTCATGACCAAGCATGATGTCCTTCTCCAGGGACTGATCCCTCCTGATAACATGTCCAAAGTATGTGAGACATAGTCTTGTCATCCTTGCTTCTAAGGAGCATTCTGGCTGTATTTCTTCCAAGACAGATTTGTTCATTCTTTTGGCAGTCCATGGTACATTCAATAGTCTTCACCAACATCATAGTTCAAAGGCGTCAATTCTTCTTCAGTCTCCCTTATTCACTATCCAGCTTTTGCATGCAAATGAGGCAACTGAAAACACCATGGTGCACTTTAGTCTTCAACGTGACATCTTTGCTTTTTAACACTTTAAAGAGGTCTTTTGCAGCAGATTTGTCCAATGCAATGCGTCGTTTGATTTCTTGACTGCTGCTTCCATGGGTGTTGGTTGTAGATTCAAGTAAAATGAAATCCTTGACAACATCAATCTTTTCTCCTTTTATCATGACGTTGCTTATTGGTCCAGTTGTGAGGATTTTTGTTTACTTTATGTTGAGGTGTAATCCATACTGAAGGCTGTAGTCTCTGATCTTCATCATTAAGCGCTTCAAGTCCTCACAACCCTTCAGCAAGAAAGGTTGTCTGCGTATCACAGGTTATTAATGAGTCTTCCTCCAATCCTGATGCCCTGTTCTTCTTCATATAGTCCAGTTTTTTGGATTATTTGCTCAGCATACGGATTAATTAAATATGCTAAAAGGATGCAACCCTGATGCATACCTTTCCTAATTTTAAACCACACAGTATCCCCTTCTTGTGTTCAAACAACTGCTTCTTGGTCTATGTACAGGTTCCACATGAGCACAATTAAGTGTTCTGGAATTCCCATTCTTCGCAATTTTATCCATAATTTGTTATGACCCACACAGTCAAATGCCTTTGCATAGTCAATAAAACACAGGTAAACTTCTTTCTGGTATTCTCTGCTTTCAGCCAGGATCCATCTGACATCAGCAATGATATCCCTTGTTCCACGTCCTCTTCTGAATCTGGTTTAAATTTCTGGTAGTTCCCTGTCAATGTACTGCTGCCGCCATTTCTGAATGATCTTCAGAAAAATTTTATTTGCATGTGATATTAACAATATTGCTTGATAATTTCCACATTCTGTTGGTTCACCTTTCTTTGGAATAGGTATAAATATGGATCTATTCCAGTCAGTTGGCCAGGTAGCTGTCTTCCAAATTTCTTGCACAGATGAGTGAAACATTCCATTTGGTATTCTGTCAATTCCTGGAGACTGGAGATTGTCTTTTGCCAATGCCTTCAGTGTAGCTTGGACCTCTTCCTTCAGTACCTATCAGTTCCTAGTCATATGCTACCTCCTGAAATGGTTGAACGTCGACCAATTCTTTTTGGTACAGTGACTCTGTGTATTCCTTTTATCTTCTTTTGATGCTTCCTGCATCATTCAATATTTTGCCCATAGTCTCATTCAGTATTGCAACTCGAAGCTTAAACTTTTTCTTCAGTTCTTTCAGCTTGAGAAATGCTGAGTGTATTCTTCACTTTTGGTTTCCTAACTCCAGGTCTTTGTACATGTCATTATAATATTTTAGTTTATCTTCTCGAGCTGCCCTTTGAAATTTTCTGTTCAGCTCTTTTACTTCATCATTTCTTCCATTTGCTTTAGCTACTCGATGTTCAAGAGCAAGTTTCAGAGTCTCTTCTGACATCCATTTTGGTCTTTCTTTCCTGTCTTTTTAATGACCTCTTGCTTTTTTCATGTATGATGTCCTTGACGTCATTCCACAACTACTCTGGTCTGTGGTCATTAATGTTCAATGTGTCAAATCTATTCTTGAGGTGGTCTCTAAATTCAAGTGGGATATACTCAAGGTCGTACTTTGTACATTGGTTCTGTGGACTTGTTCTAATTTTCTTCAACTTAACTTGAACTTGCCTATGAGCAATTGATGGTCTGTTCTACAGTTGGGCCCTGGCTTTGTTCTGACTGATAATATTGTGCTTTTTCATCAGCTCTTCCACAGATATAGCTGACTTGATTCCTGTGTTCCATCTGGTGAGGTCCACGTGTATAGTCACTGTTTATGTTGTTGAAAAAAGGTATTTGCAATGAAGAAGTCGTTTGACTTGCAAAATTCTATCATGCGGTCTCTGGCATCGTTTCTATCACCAACGCCATTATTTTCCAACTACCAATCCGTCTTTGTTTCCAACTTTCACATTCCAATCTCCAGTAACTATCAATATATCTTGATTGCATGTTCAATCAATTTCAGACTGCAGAAGTTGGTAAAAATCTTCAATTTCTTCATCTTTGGCCTTAGTCATTGGTGCATAAATTTGAATAATAGTCGTATTAACTGGTCTTCCTTGTAGGCGTATGGATATTATCCTATCACTGACAGCATTGTACTTCAGTATAGATCTTGTAATGTTCTTTTTAACAATGAACGTGATGCCATTCCTCTTCAATTTGTCATTCCCAACATAGTAGACCATATGATTGTCTGATTCAAAATGGCTAATACCAGTTCATTTCAGCTCACTAATGCCTAGGATATTGATGTTTATTTGTTCCATTCTATTTTTGATGACTTCTAGTTTTCCTAGATTCACACTTCATACATTCCAGGTTCCAATTATTAATGGATGGTTGCAGCTGTTTCTTCTCATTTTGAGTTGTGCCACATCAGCAAATGAAGGTCCCAAAAGCTTGACCCCATCCACATCATTAAGGTTGACACTACTTTGAGGAAGCAGCTCTTCTCCAGTTGTATTTTGAGTGCCTTCCAACCTGAAGGGCTTATCTTCCGGCACTATATCAAACAATATTCAGCTGCTATTCATAAGGTTTCTAGAAAAGTATAATATTAAATATATGTGTGATATAGAAATAACATATATTAAACATATATCCAAATTACAAAATTTAATGGTTTATCCATTTAATATTCAGTATTAAATTATATAAAATATATTAATATACTTTGCCACATTATTTACAATTTAGTTCTTCTACACTGTAATCAGAACCATGGTTCACAGAGCCTTTTTCTCACATATTACTAAAAACTGTGTGGGAGTAATCAAATATTTCAAATTGTCTGTTCCATTGATGGTTCTTAATTACCTAAGAACATAATTACACAACAATTCCAGTTTTATTAGTTAAAAGAAATAAATATAGGCATTAAAAGAATCATGGTATCATTTGAGATATAAAACTTTCTCCTGCTTACTAAATGAGAATATGTTTATATTCCAGCTACTGTCAAAGCCAGCAAACACAACTGATTTTTCTCCTGACACTTCCTTATATGGAGACAATTCAACATTGAGTAGTATGAGGACTGTCCACAAATGTCAAGCCTCTCTCCCTGGCCATGTGATAACATTATACTTCTCTGCCCACAAGAATCCAGACTTAGCCTTGTGATTTGCTCTGACCAATGAAACGTGAGCCAAAGCAAATGGAGCCCTCCTGGGCACAAGCTTTGTCACTCCTTTTACCCTTTCTTCTGATAATGTGAAAGCTTGCATGAAGCACTCCTCCATCTGCCTGTGTCCCTGAGAGATTATGATGAGCAGAGCCCCTTTGCTGACCCATGATGGCAGTGTAGTCTATGTGAGAAATATATTTTGCTGCTATAAACCACTGAGATATTTGAGATTTTTGGACAGAGACAAGCTCATACATGCTGAGAAGTTTGGGAACGTCTCATTTTCTTTACTCATTGCCAAGTCAATCTGGTCTATGACTGTCTGTAACCCCCAAGTAAAGCAAACATTGCAGTAATGCTCTGATGCTTCCTTAATTTATGAAAATTACCACAGTGGCAGACTTAAGAAATGTCACACACCTTTTCTGAGAAATGGGAATAATGATCCAATTCATGTGGATTCCCTTAAATAAAATTTCCCTTCTAGAAAGGCAAGAAATGCCCAGCAACTTTCGGCTCACCATGCACATTTCCAGAGGACAGCCAGCTGGCACAGGTCCTCTAACTGGCACAAAGAGCACACAGCTGGGTTGCTTATTATTCTATTTCTCTGGAAGCCATCCTGGTGGCTCCCATAATCCTCAGGAGCAGAAACAGATGCTAATCAAAATTGAAGCAGGAATCAGGAGGGTCGTGGGGTCACTCATACAGTATCTGACTATTACCAATGGGCAGCTATTCAAATATAGCTGTTTATTTTGCCAACTGTTTTAAATCAAGACAGTTTACTATTGGGAGAAAATAGTTGTAAGATTTTTTTTTAAACTTTTTTTAAAAACAAAAATGTAAGCTATTAATTGAAAAAATGACAAAACTCAATGAACTGGACATTTATAGTAAAGGAAATAATCTATTTAGGCTTGTAAAGTAAGGCAATTCTCCACTAGCAGTTTTCTTTGAAAATGAATGAATACTTCATAAGTCTTTATTAATTCCTCTCACTTAGCATAGCAGCACGTAAACTCAAATTGATAGAAGTGGAAATTTCAATGACTTAGATTATATCCCTCTCACTATAATTTTCATTTAAAATAAACAGTTGTGTAATCTCTACAGAGCAGAGACGAAGAATAAGCCTTATGAAGGTTAAATTTGCCTGAAGGCATATCTGACCAGCTAGAAATTACTGAATTGGATGACTTGTCTAGTTGCATTCACTGCCTAATATATTCTCTAGTTGGCAGGTTTCCAAAATAAAGACTAGGCATGCATTTTGGTAACTGAAATTGCAATACTTAGCTCAGCTATTTTATCCTGACTTTAATGCTGTTAAATTAATAACTGCAATTTAACAAAAATTATCTTTAAGTAGTTCAATTTTTCATTTAGATAAAACTTGTTATGCAATAATGCAAATATCAAAAGTGTCAGTTATATATTACATGTAAAATAATCCTAGAAAAGAAATTAAAACTTTTGTTTAAAAGCTATCATAAATGCAACAAAGTGTCAAGAATCTAATAATATTTAAAGTGAGGGTGAATGAAAACAGAGAGACAGGTAGAATATGAAGCACATGAAGGTTCATAAAAGAGTGCTCCATACTGACAGCCCTGGTGGTGCAGTATTTAAGTATTTAGCTGCTAACCAAAGGTTGGTAGTTCAAAATCCACCAGCCTCTCCCTGGAAACCCAATGGAGCAGTTCTACTCTATCCTATAGAGTCACTATGAGTCGGAATCCACTTGATGGCAATGGGTTTGGTTTGGTTTTGGTTAATGATGACACAAGTGGCCATTTCGGTCAGTGGCAGGCATTGAAGCAGTGGTAGGCAGTGCTTTATACAAGACTGATTGTCAGGGAAAGATATTCTTAATATTATTTTGGAATTATTCTGTAATTAAAATTTGTTCCTTTTTCCCTACTTACTTAATTACTTAATTATTTTTTCAGTTATTTACTTAATTTACTCACAGCAGTTTTGATTCATGTATGTTTATTTTATACTTTGAGTTATAATCCAATACCATATTATTCATTTTGTTGCTCAAACTTTTACATCTTTGGAGCTCCTTCAGATGGGCTCCTATATGCCTTTGATATACCCCATCCATTCGTATTATAAGATGCCCCAGGCTCATCTTATATGTTCCCTGCCATAGCTCTGGACTCAGTCATTTCTCCAGGGAGCCCTGTTTCCTTTTATTGGAGATTGAATACCACCATTCTTAACACAGTAACATATCATAAACACACATAAAATAATATTTTAGATTATTAAAATGAATTAACTGATAAATGTACTGAGAAATTATATAAAATTTTAATAGCACAGTGTATAGAACGTTTATAGCATGGTAAAAATTAGGTATGTAACTTTTGCTGCAAAAAATTTTCACATCAACATCTATGTGCATAAATACAGTATAGACTCACATTTTTATTTCCTCTGCCTTTGAGTATATCACTTATTCCCCCCCCACCCAAAAAAGAAAAAAAAACTCACTGGGCACATGTCTGAAAATGAAGGCCACAAATCCTGCTTCTTTTCCAAGATCTACACATTATAAATCCTCCCCAAAGCCAGTGACAAAAAAATGAATATAACTCAGAGGCTGCATTTTCAGGCTGGCGGAGTTTTCCTTCCTAAGTGAGCCTAGGAAGAAGACAGACCACTAAACCACCAGATTCTCAAAGCTGAAATTTATAAGAAAATGTCTTTGAAAAAATTATAAGGACCATGACATCTCTGGAGTGAGTTGCCATCTGTGTGGAAAAGAACACCAGCCAGCTCATACTGGCACATAAATGTATCATGCATTTTTCATGCCACGGGTCATTTCCAAACCAAACCCACCGCTGTTGAGTTGATCTCCGACTCATAGAGACCCTACAGGATGGAGCAGAACTGCCCCATAGGGTTTCCAAGGCGGTAATCCTTACAGAAGCAGACTGCCACATTTTTCTCCCATGGAGCAGCTGGTGACTTAAAACCGCTGACCTTTCAGTTAGCAGTTGAGCACTTAGCCACTGCACCCTCAGGGTTCCTTTAGAGTCATTTAGGCATCAGGAAATAATAGGATTTTTCAAATTTAAAGATGGGTTATTAAATAAAGAATAAAAGAACATACTTTAAAATAAGCTCTAATATCTAAAAAAGATGATTCCTTCAGTAAACTAGCTATAAAGAAGACCACTCATTTTATTAATTGAGGGTTTTAATAATTTATTTCAATATGATTCTGCTAATGCAAAGAACAACTGTGTCCAGCATGGCATATGAGGTCCTAAAGCCAGCTTTTAAAAATGAGTATTATTAAATGTAGATTCAAATTGTTAAGTCTAAAATGGGTAAAATGACATATTCTTGTACAGAAATTATTTCTTTTTTAAAAGTCATTTCATTTTTTCCTATCCCTGCTGATAATACTGATTTGACATAAACCACATTCTGGAACAGCTTAAGTTTGCTTGAGAACTTTCCTTCTCATATCCTCACCAGTTTTCTGCTTCCTTCTCGCAGCCTCCTTTCTCATGCTGCTCGAAGTATCCATGTAGCATCCTGACTGGACTTACTTTCCCCTAAGAAAATCCCTCGCTCTACTCCTTTTCCCTCTATTTCTAGTGTTGGTATATGGAGAAATTAAGTTTGCCATGAAAAGTGCTTCTGAGCACATAATATCCGAAAGTTCACCCACCTGTAAGTTCAACTATGAATGGAGGCTGCATACACCACTGAAATGCTCTGTAACAATAAGAGGTCTTTGCTGATACTAATTTCTATTGGGAGCCTCATTATAACAAAACTCAATAGACAACGGAATACTGTGTAGTGGAGAAGAGTTTAAAGGTTTTGGAGGCAGAGACTTCGATTTGAGCCTAGCTTTGCCCCATACTGATTGAATGATGTGGTGCAGTTAATGAAGCTCCCTGGGGTTCAGTGTTCTTACCTATAAAACAAAACAAAACAAAACAAAAAAACCCATTGCTGTTGAGTCAGTTCCAACTCATAGAGACCCTACAGGATAGAGCAGAAGTCCCCCATAGGGTTTCCAGGGAGCAGCTGGTGGATTCGAACTGCTGACCTTTTGGTTAGCAGCTGAGCTCTTAACCACTGCACCACCAGGGCTCCCCTTACCTACAAAATGGCAATAATACCTCCTCTCTTTCAGTATTTCTGTAAAGATCAAAGTGAAATAATGTATGTAAAGGGTCTGTACTTAATATTGTTATTGTAATATTAGTAATAATGGCTAACAATTGACTCAAGCACTGTTCTAAATACTTGTATTAATTCATTTAAGCCTTACAACAACCATATGTAATAGGTACAACTGTTAGTCTCTTTTTATGCTAAGGCTCAGAGAATCTAACTAATTGACCCAAAGCCACATAGCTAGTAATTGACCAAGATGGCATATGAGTAAAAGCATTGTCCTCTCCAGAGTCTTCGCTCTTTTTCACTCTGCTACACTACATCATTAATTTTAATATACCCTAACCCTGTAATGGGGCCCTGATGGCGCAGTGGTTAAGAGCTCAGTTGCTAACCAAAAGGTTGGCAGTTTGAATCCACCAGTTGCTCCCTAGAAACCCAAAGGGGCAGTTCTACTGTGTCCTGTAGGTTCACTACGAGTCAGAATTAACTTGACAGCAATGGTTTCTCTCTCTCTCTCTCTTTTTTTTTTTGGTTTAATTCTGCAATAAAACATTTCTTAAATATCTATTTGCACATGCCTAATTCTGGGAGTTGAATACACACACACAAAGTAACTTCTGTTCTAAGAATGAGAATTTTCTTCTGCATATTCAATTCTACCTTTAGAGAAAATATTAGAAGCTAAGGCCAGATAACATTCAGAATTTAGGTAGAAAAAAAACATATTTTGGCTAAAATATATCATGAAATAAGAGATAATTTTGCCCTAGTGAATACATCAAGAGAGAAAAAGGACCTGTCCCCCAAAATGAGATCAAAAGATTAAACCAATAGCAGCCAAACACTTACCCCTCTGCCTGAGTCTTATGAGGAAATAAGTAAATCAATGAGAGGCAAGCCTCCAGCTTGTAAGGTAACAGCTTAGGGAAAGGAGGACTAGTAAGAAGATAACTCTAACAGACAAGAGCTGAGGAAGGTAGGGGAAGTACTTAGAAAGTATGAGCTGTCATCATTGTTTGAGACTGTTGCTGGTGGTGTTATACCTGTCCTGGAGGCTAAGTCTCTGAAATCAAAATCTAGCCCTCGAGTTCACACCAAGGTGGGAAAGGTAGCAGTTACACGGCTCAGCTCTGTTGAAGAACCATTAACTCCATGTCAACCAAGAAGTACAATGCACAGCCTGCAGTAGTCTTCCATTGTGGGGTCAGAAATAAATGGTATACGCTTGTGTGTATTGGGGAGGGGGGGAAAATGGCTGAATGATATCTGGTACATTCCTCTTTTTCCTATTATGCACCAAATAAACAGACTAGTGGTTCTATATGTGTGTGTGTGTGTACATGCATTCATCCCTAGGAGTATTGTTTTCATTTCTTTTAAGTGCCTGTGGGAAAATGTGACTAATGTGTCAAAAATAGTTTTAAAATATGCATCAAAAGTTACTAAAATTAACCCAGAAACCATTCTTTGGCAAGTATTTATTGGTTCTAGAAACTCCGTAAGAGAATTCTGTTGTTAAAGGAACTAGAAGAACCTTATGTAACACAGAACCAAAATATGGTTTCACAGAATGACCTAGGTAAAATTATTTAACTTCTTCAAGAGTATTATGGCAAAAAAATAAATGAACAAATAAAGAGTTTTAACGCAACTCACATGTTCCCATTTTTCATAGCTGTGTAAATTCAACAACCACTTCTTGGCCCTTGTGTTTTAAAAAGAAAATGTGTATGTGTATCTGCCTTCCAACTGACAATGACATGATTTGTGCGTAATAATGCACACATTTTTGCTTCATATAGCAACCCAATTTCTTTTGCTCTCCCATTGTCATCTCAAAAATGGGTAATATCAGTCTCTGAAGAAAAATATGGATAAAAATACTCTCCAGGGATGATCTGACAGTGTCTTGTAATAGATTATTCCAAACAATACATATCACTGCTGTTATCCTTCATCAACAGATCAAACACATCATTTATCGAGAGTTTAGTCTCAGTAAAGGGTAAGTTCCAAAAGAAAGCAATAAACATCAATGTCATTTTGATATGTATTACAAATTTCAGTGGGATATATGTCACATGCAAGGCAAAAATGTAACTGAGATCTAGTATAAATTAAAATTGTAAACTAATGTATATTGCTTTTACAACTGTTTAATATTTGAGAAAATAAATGTACAATTAACTTTATCTTTTATTAACCCAGAGAGCAATATTACCCACAGAGAGTATTATAAATGCAACCTGTCATTTGTTCTTCTGTTTTATGAGCAGGGAGAAAACTATATATAATAAGTTCCCTTAATGCATTATTTTGCATGTAAAGTTCCACATAAAGAGTGTAATGTACTGCACTAGTTGAAATGGGATATGACCTTTAAATGACTTATTCACAGTGATCTCTTATGTTCTCAAACTATCTTGATTTTGATGCTCCATTTGTTCTTTTAAATCACTTTCAATTCAAAACCTATGCTCTAAAATAAACAAAAACAAAAACTCACTGCTGTCGAGTCGGTTCTGACTCATAGCGACCCTACAGGACACAGTAGAACTGCTCCATAGGGTTTCCAAGGAGCTCTTGGTGGATTTGAACTGCCGAGCTTTTGGTTAGCAGCGGAACTCTTAATCACTATGCCACCAGGGTTTCCTGCTCTAATATGTCAGACCAAAATGCAGTCCACATAACAATAAGCAGTATGCGTTCAATGTGGATAGTTTCTTTCAAAGAAACAACAGTAGCTTGTGCTTTTAATGCACAATTATTTAGAGAAAAAAATTCATTTTTAGAAATGTGGACCTTTGTAATGTGGGTCTTTATTTCTTAAGTACCTGCCAGGTCCTAAGTGCCATACAAATCTTACAAAGTTCAGAACAGGATTCTATCCTGTACACATCTTCCTCTTCATCTCTTATTTTTGTTTAACCTCAATTAATACTATTAAAAAATAATCATAATCTTCTGTATATTAAGGGAGAAAAGTGTGGCAGAATGAGGCAGAGGGTGAAATAGGTGGTGGCTAAAATACTTAATATAAAGGAAAATAAAAAAGGTATAATCCCAAAAAGATAAAGAATATTAAACACAAAATGGGTATCGATAAAACAGAGACGACAGTCAATAAATAAAACCTAAAGCTAATAAATCAATAAATAAAATATAGGAGTGCTATTAAGAAAAAGGAGGTAACTAAAAAAGAAGCACAAACATAAATGCTTAAAATAGTTGCTTCTCAAAAGCAAAATTTGCAGTGGAGAGTGGGGTAAGGTGGTGTTTTTCATGTTAAGCCCTTCTTTACAATTTATTTTTTTAACCATGTGAAAGTACAATATTTAAAAACTACTCAACAGCAGAAAAAATCATATGCCCACCAAAGCAGCAAACTTGAAAAAGCAAGGGTGCAAACAGACAAAAACTCCATTGCCATCAAGTCGATTCTGACTCATAGTGACCCTACAGGACAGGGTAGAACTGTCCCGTAGGGTTTCCAAGAAGCAGCTGGTGGATTTAAACTGCCAACTCTTTTTGGTTAGCAGCCAAACACTTAACCACTGTACCACCAGGGCTCCAAAAGCAGTTGTAAAAATCCACAGGACCTCTGCCT
Source organism: Trichechus manatus latirostris (assembly GCF_000243295.1). Classification (NCBI taxonomy): domain Eukaryota; kingdom Metazoa; phylum Chordata; class Mammalia; order Sirenia; family Trichechidae; genus Trichechus; species Trichechus manatus. The sequence goes on along the minus strand of NW_004443977.1, from coordinate 4,536,960 downwards.
GAACCACAACCTATAAACCCTTCAGAATACAACCTGGGCATCCCCTAAAATAAGCCAAAACTCCCGTTAGGGGCTGCAACTCCTGGCAACAAAACAGGATGCTCATGCCATCTTAGTGTGTGTACGTGTGTGTGTGTGTGTCTCTGTGTGTGTGTGCGTGTAAAGACGGAGACAGACAGTTATATAGATATCTATTTCTATATCTATCTATCTATAAGTACAGATATACATATAATGGAGCCCTGGTGGCATACTGGTTAAGAGCGCACCTGCTAACCAAAAGGTTGGCATTTGAAATCCACCAGCTGCTCCTTGGAAACCCTGTGGGGGCAGTTCTACTCTGTCCTATTGGGTTACTATGAGTTGGAATCGACTTGACGGCAACGGTTTTTTTTTTTTGTTTTTTATATACACTGTGTATATCACTGTGTATATATGATTAACAGTGTATAGTAATGTACAAATAT
>NW_004443977.1:4512195-4536393 GCF_000243295.1 Trichechus manatus latirostris | reverse complement strand
TAACTAAATATGTATATATATGAATACACATGTATAATATATGTTATAGAATCTAGTATATAATAAAAGAAAATCATCCACACACTTGTGAGGGCTATTATATATGAGAGTATGTATTTCCATCTAAGTTTTATATTTCTTATAAAGGAGCTTGTTTCTAAAATAGAAATTATTGTTTGCAAAAATAAAATGAGATAATGTAAATTAAGCACCCAGTACAGCTCTTGGCACATAGTACAAACCAATTAAATGCCAATTATTTCCTTCAGAGCTACAATCCACAAGACAAGTAACCCAATTTTAAAGAAACAAAACATAATGCACCACATGCAGATCACTGTGCCATTTCCCTCTGTGTCAATATAAACTTAAAAATGTTATTTACACTTACATTTCATAGTATATCTGTAAAGAGTTGTAATTTCCACTCGAATTAATTATTTCCTCCAAATTATTTCAGTAATTTAAAATAGAAGCAAATACTACTTTAAGAAATTCAAGAAATCAAAATTTTAACTTGAAGACTGATATCATGTCTGATTTATCAATGCATCCCTCCAAAGCAGGCTGACCAGGCATGAAAATTAGTATTAAAATAATTCTATCAATTTTTTTAATTAAGAATTTTACTGTATTACATCATATTCTGTTTGCTAATTCCTAACACTTTAAAGTTGAAATGCAATAAGTTTCAAAGTTTGCTCTTTGTTAAAGAAAAAACTAAACTACTTTTATTTAAATAGTTAAATAAGTTAAATACTTTTAATTAAACAGATGAACCAAGTATATATTTAGTCATATAAAAACATTATTTATAGATAAGTGAAAAAAGGAAAGTTACAAGTTATGCATAGCACAGTCTCATTTTTGAAAAGCCAAAACAACCAAACTGGTACATAACCATGTGTTAAAAACTGTGCATTCTTAGCATGTGTGTTGACAACAGAGCAAAAAATGATTCACCCAAATGATAATGACTACCTCAGTGTAGTGAAATTGTGGATGATTTTTAGTTTCTTGATTATGCCCTTCTATATTTTCTGAATGTCTGCAACGAGTGCATTATTTCTCTATTAAAAAAAAACCTAAAACTATTTAAATTAATTGTGCTTTACTAAATCACCAGGAATAAACTTTTTCATGAAACAAGTTATACCATTTAATATTTGTATATGACCATGTGACACCGAGAACTCTATAGTTCAAGGAGGAGATGAACAAGTCTATTTCCCTGTGCAACAGTAATTTCCTAAATGTATGATACCATCTTCTCTATATGAGAAACTGTGAAGATTTAAAAGCAAAAATCACTAAGCAGCTGTCAGAAGTCCTTGGTATTCACAACACCCCTGACCTCAAATCAGAAATGTTGGGGGCATGACATTCATGAACTCTATGTGAATTACTGTTCCATGAACTCAAGTAGAGTGGTATAAGAAGGGAAGATTATCTTCTAAGGTCTTCACAAATACTGGGATATCTTTTCCTTCTCTTAATATTCATAGCACTGTATTAACATCTCTCTCCTGGGACTTATCATCTCTTATCATCTACGTAAATCATCATTTTACAGAGATGTCTTCCCTCCCGTAAAAGACCACGCACCCTGAGGACAGATAACATGTCTAATTTATCTCTGCATCCTTGGAAAGCAGAGCTTCCCAGTTGCCTTGCCACATATGGTTATAAATGGGCCCAAAACATCACTCCCCTTACCCCGCAGGACAGCTAGGTGAGGCCTAGGACTGGTCTCTTCAATCAGTGAAAAGCCTTCTTCATTTTACCTCAGTAGGCCATATGAACACCATATCTGAGTGCCGTGGTGTGGGGGGAAAAAAAGTCAAATAATAATGTCTAAAATACCAAATGTTGTGGCATGCTGTGCTCACACCATGAAGAGCAGGGTCACATATACTGGGACAGATGTTTACAGTTAAAGCTTATCTGGCTTTCCAGTAATCAATTTGGTCTGTGACCTACTTTTTCCTCGTAGAAGACAGGCTTACAATTACAGGGATTCTACCCTGGAGGCTCTGCACACAAAAATCAGGCCTCCCTGGGAGCCTGTGTAAACAGCAGTCTGTAGCTCACAAATAATTCATGCATGTGGCAGAATCAGGCTGCACCTGAAGTCTCCCTCCTCTACCACAGACTAGGACATTGGAAGTATAATCTATTCAGACTAGCGAGAAGACTGAAAGTCTCTACTAAGCCTCCATCCAACAAGGGGTTTCTGGTACTGATTCTCTCTGGCAACCACAGGCCAGCAAACTCACTGTGCATAACATCCAGCTCAACCAGGTTACCAGTGAAGGTGTGTGGCTCTTCTAGCCTTAGACACCCCCCATCACCTCATATTCACACCATTCCATACTTCCTCTTCTGATCAAAACCTCACTGCATGCTCAGGTCATCCCTATTTTATGATTAAACTCCTCTATGTCCTCAACATCTTTCCAAAGCATTGCCTTTACTTTCCTGCCCATTAATGCACTTAATGACCCCACTTAGTCTGTGATGGCCCTTCATTTCCTACATACCACACAGATCATCAGGTAAGTTTCTCTATCACCCGGAACTCCAACAGACAGTAAGACAGCTCCACGTGGATGTCCCACAGACACCCAAAGTTCAACACATCACAAACCAACTAATATTTTGCAAATAATATTCTTTCCTCCAAAACCTTCCCTCATCCTGTGTCTTCCATTCCCATAAACAGAATCACTGTCAATACTGCTTCTCAGGCCAAAAACATTTGGAGTTCTTTCTTTCTCACTCACTCACTAAGCAATCAACTATCAAGACCTGAAAATATGCCTTATAAGTACCAAATCTGTCAACTGTTTTCCATCCTTACACAGCTACTTTCCTAGCCAACCAGTCTCCACCTCTCAGCTAGAAGCATTTATCCCCTACTTGGCATTGCTGCTTCAACTTTTGCTCCCTTCCACTTGCTTTTTGTTACCTTAAGAATGATCTTACTGGCACAAAGTTTTTAAGCACAATCCCTTCAGTGGGAACCTGAGGAGGACCTCAAGATAACGTTCTAACTTCTTAGTATGGCTTCAAAGGGCCTCCGTGGCTACACCCAGATTAGATGTCAACACTGCATGTTCCTTGCATGCTTCCCTGCCCACACTGAAAAGCTTTGGGCTGACCTCCAGGCCTTTGCACTTACTGGCAGAGCTGCTCCTTCTCCTCTTTACCTAGTATGATGGTTAAGATTGTGTGTCAACTTGGCTGGGCCATGATTCTCAGTGTTTTAATGTAATCATTCCCATGATTGAATATACTGTGAGTCGCCAATCAGATGAAAGGGAGTCTCCTTGGGGGTGTGGCCCGCATCTGAATATAAGTAGACGTTCTGGCTTTTTGCTCTCTCTGGATCCTGCAGCTGCCTCCTATCATCTCATCTCCGGTTCTTGGGACTTGCACTGTCAGCTTATCTGCTGAAATTGGGATTCGTCAATCTGCACAGCCTGAGGGGTAGCCCCTGCTCTCCAATCTGCCGATCTTGGGCTTGCCAGCTTCTGCAGCTGTGTGACTTGGGAGAAGCCTCTACTCTGATCCACAGACTTGGGACACTCTAGCCTCTACAATCATGTGAGCTATTTCCTTGATATAAATCTCTCTATATATGTATATTTATACACTTTACTGGTTTTGCTCCTCTAGAGAACCCAGCCTAAGACTTTTGGTACCGGGAGTTGGGTGCTGCTCTAACAGATACCTAAAATGTGGCATCAGTTTTGAAACTGTGAATGGACAGAGGAGCAGTAGAGGACCAGCAGCAACAGAGAACCTGCAGCAGCAGAGAAGTGGTAGCGGCAGAGAACCAACAGCAGCAGAACCAGGAGACCAGCACGAGTCAGTGCTAGAGCTGACCTACAGAGCGAGAGAGCTGGCCGCCTGTGCACAGGCAGCCTCCTGGTGGAGTGGGGTGCCTCCAGGCACTTACTTATCAGTGGAGCTAGGCTTGTCTTGCTGACCCACAGAGCAAGAGAGCTGAGTGCCTGTGTGCAGGAGGCTTCCTGGCGGAGTGGGGTGCCTCCAGGCACTTAATCAGTGGAGCTATCGAGCTTTGGAACACTTGCCCCAGCAAGGCAGATGCAGGCCTGATGCCCGAGGGCCAAGAGGCCACACAAAGCAGAAGCTGAACAGACAAGGAACACAAGAAGCAGAGCTGCCTCAGTCTCAAAACGTATGGCCATGATCTCAAGGGTTGCAAAGGGTGCAGCAATGGCCTCTGGTATTTCTAAGGGTGGAGATCTCACTCCGATGGACTAGGAGAATGGTGTGCCTAAAGCCGAGGGAGCAGAGTTGCTGTCCCAGTGGGCCTGGAAGGCGGAGCTGAAGCCCAGGGCCGAGGGGCCTCCATTCAGAATCTGGAGAGTTTGGCCAATACCTAGAGTCTGGAGGGCAGGGCCATTGTGTAAATTGTCTCAGAGAACAGAAGATTATTTTCAAAGCCTTGAGGGCTAATGTAATGTGTTCTGCTGACTTGCTTGGTGCCTGTTATCCCTTCTTTTCCTCTCATTTCTCCCATTTGTAATGGAAATGTCTAGCTTCTGCCTGTTCTGCCATTGTACCTTTGGAAGCAGATAAGTTGTGTTCTAGATTTCACGGATGAAGAGGAATTTTTGGATTTTAGACTTGAAGTTAAGACTTTTGCTGTGATATGATGAGATGAATATATTTTGCATATTGCAAGGATGTGATTTTTGGGGGGCTAAAGGGTGGAATGTCATGGATTAAATTGTGTTCCCCCAAAAATGTGTGTAGCAACTTCGCTAGGTCATGAGTCCCAGTATTGTATGATTGTATTATTTGATGCGATTTCCTTATGTATTGTAAACTCTATCTCTATGATGAGATTATATGTGATCTCTTTATGTGTTGTAAATTGTATCACTGTGATGAGGTTACAATGATGAGGCTGACAAGATTAGATAGTTTCTTAATGCAATCTCTTTTGAGATATAAAAGAGAGAAGTGAGCAGAAACACATGGGAACCTCACAGCACCAAGAAAGTAGTGCCGGGAGCAGGCGCATCCTTTGGACCTGAAGTTCCTGCGCTGAGATGCTCCCAGACGAAGGGAAGACTGATGCATCACAAGGACCTTTCTCCAGAGCCGACAGAGACAGAAAGCCTTCTCCTGGAGCTGATGCCCTGAATTTGGACTTGTAGCCTACTGGACTGTGAGAGAATAAACTTCTCTTTGTAAAGCCATCTACTTGTGGTATTTCTGTTGGAGCAGCTCTAGATGACTGAGACACCTAGTTAACTCCTTCTTACTCCCTTAGGCTTTAGATTAGATGTCACTTTGTGCAGAAAGCCTTTGTTGTTATTGTTGTTAGGTGCCCTTGAGCTGGTTCCGACTCACAGAGCCCCTAAGTACTACAGAACATAACACTGCCCGGTCCTGTGCCATTCTCACAATCCTTGTTATGCTTGAGCCCAAAGTTGCAGCCACTATGTCAGTCAATCTCGCTGAGGGTCTTCTTCTTTTTCACTGACTCTCTATTTTACCAAGCATGATATCCTTCTCCAGGGACTGATCCCTCCTGATAACATGTCCAAAGTATGTGAGACATAGTCTCACCATCCTTGCCTCCAAGGAGAACTCTGATTGTACTTCTTCCAAGACAAATTTGTTCATTCTTTTAGCAGTTTATGGTATACTCAATATTCTTCGCTAACACCCCAATTCAAAGGCATGAATTCTTCTTTGGTCCTCCTTATTCATCATCCAGCTTTCACGTGATATGAGGCAATTGAAAACACCATGGCTTGGGTCAGGCTCGCCTTAGTCTTCAAGGTGACATCTTTTCTTGTTAACACCTTAAAGAGGTCTTTTGCGGCAGATTTGCCCAGTGGAATGCGTCTTTTGATTTCTTGACTGCTGCTTCCATGGGTGTTGTTTGTGGATCCAAGTAAAATGAAATCCTTGACAACTTCAATCTTTTCTCTGTTGATCATGATGTTGCTTATTGTCCAGTTGTAAGTATTTCTGTTTTCTTTAAGTTGAAGTGTAATCCATACTAAAGGCTGTGGACTTTGATCTTCGTCAATAAGTGCTTTAGTGATCTCCAAATCTAAGCAAGTCTCCATGCCTCTCTGTGCTCCTTTAACATACTACCCTTCCCTCATCAGAGTAGTTTTTATAATTGCTTTTTATTTATTTCTCCACTGATAGATTCCAAAGCTTGTACTCTATGCCAAAAATGGACAAGGAGTGTGTTTACTTTATTCACTGCTATGCCAAGACTACAAGCACACAGTATCGCCTAAAAAAATAGTACTGAAAAACATAAATGACCACCTATTACAATGCTGCATTAAAACACTGATACCAAAACCAGTCCAAAACTGTTTTAAAGCCATTAAGTGAATGCTAAGTTTTCTTAGCTAATATGCTAATTTCTAACTTTATTTTCCATGCAATATTAGAAGTCAATGACACCTGAATATTAATTTTATTTAACTAATGAATATATATAGATGTAATTTATTAATGTATTCTTCTATAACCATTTTTAACTGTGAGAAAAAATAATAATTTAAAAAAGGAAAAAACACAAAATAAAAATATTATTCCATAGGGTCCTAAGACTTAGATAAATCTTCTTGAGAAAATTTATCTAAGTCTATAAACATATTTTAGTAAGGTCAGAAACTGTCAATAGATTCCTAGTCAAGTGTATTTTTTGCTACATGACAAAATATAGATAGCACACTCTACCAGGAATGGAGCAATGGCATCAGCTACTTATATACAAGTCTAGGACATTAAATATGAACAAATTAGAACTTGAAAACTCCTTATTTATCATTTAGAAAGTTCTAGGGCAAACAGTATATCAGGAGTTATTATTTACTTTATATTAAATGTAAACTGTCTTGGCTTCCTATTGAAGGCACAGTGCTTAAATGTTTGCATTAGGAGTGTATCACAAGATTGGAAATTTATCACTTTTGTGACACAAAATATTTACACACACAGAACTGAGATATATAAATATTCTAAACTGAAAAATGCCAAATCAAGTCAAGGACTTACCTTAAAATCATGAGGAAATTGTCAGAAAATCCATTTAAATGGGATTTAAAAAAAAAAACTCCAAGTTATTTCCAGGTAATCAATTCTAAAAAAAAGCTATTTTTTCTCTTCCTGTGATATTCTTTTTTAAAATATCTATTATTTAGAAATTCAAAATTCTAAAAGTATCTGTGTATACTATAAAAACAATCATAATGAATAATATCCAAGGGCAAAATTAAGTAAAGAATACTGCCTTTGATCAAAGTAAATAAGGTAGAAGAATTAACAAATCTAAATAATTTTAAACATATATTGTGCTATCTGCAACATACTATAATTTTAATGATTATCTAAATTATTGTCAATCACAGGAAAAATATACAATGAAAGTCCAAAATAAAGAACCCTCTAATAACTGGTTCAGAAGCTAAGAGTCCTACTGTATTCTGTGCTTACTAAACAAATATTATTGTTATTCAGTGCCTTAAAGTGGCTCCACAGAGTATACAAAATGTTGAAGGAACTTTGGAAAAGAAGAAGCTGGGAGGTAAATCTGCAATGAGATAGATACACATATAATGGCACATATATTTAAATATTTGAAGAGCTTTAGTAAAAAGAAGAAATCATATTATATGTATTTATGGAAAAAAAATCCAAGGGGGAAAATAAGCAAACTTATAGAAGAGAGAAGAGAAGATGCCCTAAAGTGGACAAGGTTGCTTTTAAATAGTGAATACCCTGCTCCTGGAAGTAACCAAGATGAAAGGACGCTGCATTATGTTGAAGTGATAGAGAGTAATTTTCTAAATCTCACATGAAGGCTAACAAAATACTTTGCATATACTCTTCCGCTTACCTACTTATGTATTAATGAAACTTCCCTAAAACTTATTAGCTTCAAACAACAAACTATTATTGCTCATGGTTCTATGGGTTGACTACGTTCACTGAATGATTCTCACATGGCAGGTCTCATGCAGTTACACTCAGACAGTGTTTAGGATTAGAGTCATCTGAGCCTCTGACTGGCTTGACCTACAAGGTTGCGTTTTCAATCACATGTCTAGTGCCTTAGATGGGATGGATGGAACAGCTGGAGATTAGGAAGGCATCTCTCTTTTATATAATGTCCTTTTCATGCGGTGACCTTCCTCACAGTATGGTGGTCAATCTTGTTACATCAGTCTTGTTACAATCTGTAGCTGACTTCACCCAGAGCAGGTACGAAGAGACCAAGGCAGAAATGGCAATCCTTCTTACAACCTTGACTGAGAAGTCATGCAGCATTGAGTCAACTCCATCACATCAGTCATAGAGTAGCCCAGATACACTGTGAGTTAGGCTATCACAAGGCATGGTTCACTGAGGGGCCTATTTTGTGGAGAATAGCTACTCACATACTTTGATTTATTATTTCTTAAACAAATTTCTATATTGGGAAAGAATGGCTAAAATAAATCACAAAATATACATTCCTATGGTTATAGTTGCAGAAGTACATCAACAGGGAACTACCAGAAATTCAAGCCAGATTCAGAAGAGGATGTGGGACAAAGAATATCACTGCTGATGTCAGATGGATCCTGGCTGAAAGCAGAGAATACCAGAGAGATGTTTACCTGTGTTTCATTGACCATGCAAAGGAATTAGACTGTGTGAATCATAACAAATTACAGATAACATTGTGAAGAATGGGAATTTCAAAACACTTAATTGTGTTCTTGAGGAACCTGTATATAGATCAAGAGGCAGTTGTTCAAACAGAACAAGGGGATACTGTGTGGTCTGAGATCAGGAAGGGTGTGCATCAGGGTTGTATCCTTTCACCATACCTAGTCAATCTGTATGCTGAGCAAATAATCTGAAAAGCTGGACTATATGAAGAAGAATGAAGCATCAGGATTGGGGGAAGACTCATTAACAACCTGCCATACGCAGATGATACAACCTTGCTTGCTGAAAGTGAAGAAGACTTGCAGCACTTATTTATGAAGATCAAAGACTACAGCCTTCAGTATGGATTGCACCTCAACATAAAGACAACAAAAACCCTCACGAATGGACCAATAAGCAACATCATAAACGGAGAAAAGATTGAAGTTGTCAAGGTTTCATTTTACTTGGATCCACAATCAAAGCCCATGGAAGCAGCAGTCAAGAAATCAAACGATGGGCAAATCTGCTACAAAAGATCTTTTAAAGTGTTCAAAAGCAAAGATGTCACCTTGAAGACTAAGGTGCACCTGACCCAAGCCATGGCATTTTTAATCACCTCATATGCATGGGAAAGCTGGACAAAATGAATTAGAAGAATGAAGAACTGACACCTTTGAATTATGGTGTTGGAAAGAATATTGAACATATCATGGACGGCCAGAAGATTGAACAAATCTGTCTTGGCCAAGTACAGCCAGAATGCTCCTTTGAAGCAAAGATGTCAAGATAACATATACTTCTGATATGTCATAAGGAGGACCAGTGCCTGGAGAAAGACATCATGCTTGGTAAAGTAGAGGGTCAGCGAAAAGAGGAAGACCCTCAACAAGATGGACTGACACAGTGGCTGCAACAATGGGCTCAAACACAGCAATGACTGTGGGGATGGCACAGGACTGGGCAGTGTTTCATTCTGTGGCATGTAGGGTGGCTATGATTTGGAACTGACTCGATGGCACCTAATGACAACAGCAAATGGTTCTTTGATAAGATATGAATAAAATGGAAGCAGAGTTAAAACATCAAGACTGTACATATTTGGGGAATAATTATACTGCAGTAAAATCAGATGAGATACTTCTATTTCTCCAGATCCAGTTGATTATACCGTGAAGTATGCCAAACCCACTGCCATCGAGTCAATTCCAACTCATAGAGACCCGACAGGGCAGAACAGAACTGTCCCATAGGGTTTCCAAGGAGCAGCTAGTGGCTTCAAACTGCTGACCTTTTGGTTAGCAGCCGAGGTCTTAACAAAAAAAGTGGTTACAGATGGTACCAAATGATCTCAGATAGAAAAAAAGTAAAACTATGGGCTTGATTGTGTTGTCATAATCAAACATTAACAGTGATGTAGTCAAATCCACAATTCTGAGATGAGGTGTGGAATATCATATGTTCTCATTTTTGTCAGTTTATCCTAGCATCTTCGTAGCTCATTATGAACTTAAATATTCTTTTTAAAATTACTAAATCTACCAAGAACCTCAATTATGCATTAATTTGCTGCTATAAGCACTTGATTTTAAAGCTAATGTTTTAAAAATATATTTAAAATAAATAATTTTAGAATAGAATTTTTGTACAGATATAAGGACATTATTGAATTTCATAGGACAATTTTTAATTAGGAAATACATATAAAGTATACCTAGTACAATGCCCAATATATAGTTGGGTGCTCAAAAATTATAATGACTATGTAGATCAACACAATAGACACACACATTTTACATATACAAAGCAATGATCTTAGTAACAAGAAAAAATTATTACTGAATTTTGCTATCCACTGCTGAAGCAGTATTTCAACAATCTAACATCCAAAAGATTTTAAAATAATATCAAATCTTATGGGCACTATTAGAAATAAATGAGTACTTAGGTATAATTTATGCCAAACATGAACTTCTATGGATATGTGTAGCATTATACCTAGAAGACATATGTTCAGAAAATGAGACAAGAATAGTAATGCTATTAAGCTATTCATTTATGCTTCAGTAAAAAGTTTTTACAATCTGGTGCCAATCTACTAATTAATACCACCATCCTACAAGACCCAAGAGTGCATTTTACTATTGGTTTAGAAGATCCTCATATTATAGGATATGTATAGACCCAGTGCCCATGGAAGCAGCAGTCAAGAAATCAAAGTATTGCATTGGGCAAGATCTCTTTAAAGTGTCAAAAAGCAAAGATGTCACTTTGAGGACTAAGGTGCACCTGACCCAAGCCCCGGTGTTTTCAATCACCTCGTATTATATGAAAGCTGGACAATGAATAAGGAAAACTGAAGACGAATAGATGCATTTGAACTATGTTGTTGACGAAGAACACTGAATATACCATGAACTGCCAGAAGAATGAACAAATCTGTCTTGGAAGAAATACAGCCAGAATGTTCCTTAGAAGTAAGGATGGTGAGATTTCGTCTCATGTACTTTGGACATGTTATCAGGAGAGACCAATCCCTGAAGAAGGACATCATCCTTGGTAGAACAGAGGGTCAGCAGGAAAGTGGAAGACCCTCAACGACATGGATTGACACTGTGGCTGCAACAATGAGATCAAACATAGCAACAATTATTTGTAACGATGGCGCAGGATCAGGCATGATTTTAGTATCATTGATCTGAGTCAGAACCAACTCAACGGCATCTAACAAGAAATAGATCTAGTACTATAAATCTTATACTATATATCTTGAAAATATCAATTTATTCATGAATTTTTTATTAATTTTGTAACGCATTTTGAACAAAGAAATTCAAATCTTTTTTAAATTTTCATTCTTTATTTCTCCTTTGTGACCCTGTTGATTACTCTTCTCTTGGACCTATCTCCTCTTATCATGGAATTGTCCTCCTAACCCTCTGAATTTTATACCATCATGGTTCCAACTTTTTTCTTCATTCTCACTGTGACACAGCACCAGTCTTAGACCTTAGCCTTCAGCCTTCTCCCAAAAAAGGGTAAGTGTGGGGGAAATAAACTACCAGGGTGTGAAGAGCCAAAATAAAAATAATTGACAATGGCATAAGTAGCAACTCTAAGTTACTTAAAAAAGTTAATATAAGAAGTATGCTATGATTTATTAGACCCTACAAATGAAAAAATTTTGATTCATGAACGTTAAATGAAGTGCTTGGGATAACAATTCCCAGATCTATCTGATATGTAAACTCTAGCTTTTTCTCTATAATATGATGGGGTTCTTCATTCTAATAAAGTAATTATAAATGTATATTTTTTAGTAATTGAAATCTAATGTTTTAAACTTTTTGATTCATTAAATCACCACTTAAATGACCTAAAGACAAATCATAAACATTAGTATATGGTTACATAAAATAATGTGACACTACATTAGCTTTCGAGTATTAAATCTGCACTGACATTCCAAAGTTAGAATTTTGAATCAAGTGAAATAAGTTGATTTTTTTCTCTGAGTATAAAAACCATTCTACTTAACATGTAAAAATCCTCAAAAACAAGGATTCTTCTTTCTTCCTTGGTACCCTCCATTCCTACCCACTGCCTCCCCAATAGAGTGTTTTGAGTAAATGTCTGATGAATATATATGAAGGGATAAAGTAACTGCATCCACAGTTTTTTTATTCTAAAAATCCTCTACTATCTGTTTCATGATAAGAAGTAGACGACAATTTTAGAAAACAAAACTATTGAAAAGGGTCATAAAACGGCATGTATACTAGTCCACCACTGTCTTAGCCATTATTAGTTAAAAGAAACTGAACCTAAGGCCACCTCCTTTTTGAGTAATTACATTATGTCTCCTTATACCACTTCTTGCTTTTCAAATCTCAAGCTTATTTTTAACAACTCTTCGGCTCCTACAACTCCTGTACTAGTAACATAACTGTATTTCTCAAACACATCTTTTGTTTTCACTCTTCTTTTTCTAGGAAAAATAAATAATCAAGGGTTGGATTTATCCACTGAGTATAGAATACTTTAATTCCAAATAAAGCATTTAACTTTGTTATGACTTTCCTCCATAGATTAAAATGGCTTAATACTTACTTGTATTCTCCCAAAAGACATATAAAATGGGAATCTTAATTATTAAAATTAAATATTGGAGTTTTGATTCCAGCAATATATGAGATAACATACTCTGAAGGATGCTCTCGCTAAAAGCAAGTAGAACCTAAATAAAATATAATTTTATTGCATTACTGCATTCAACAGAAATATAAAAGAGGCAGTAATGAAGTAAAATAGCTGAACTAACAACATATGTGCTCCAAGCAGTAAACACATGCAAAAAGTGTGTTCATGATGGTAAATGCCAAAATGATAACTACAATTGGAAAACATCTTTAGGCAAGTCATAAGATAGGAAAGCAGAATCTTAGAAATATTTAAATAAACGAAGGTGTACACAAGCAAGTGCAAGCCACAAGAAAGTATCAATAATTACCATGCATATCTGTAAAAGAACTATATAGAATACTTAAGAGTAAAAAAAAGTATTTGTTTATTAAAAAAAACAAACACAAATGATAGATTAAAAAAGAAAATTCAACATATATAGAGAATTCACAAACTGGATGATAAAAATTAATAAATTTCTACAAATACAGCACATGGAGATAAGAATATAGAAAATTTGAAAGAGTGGTTAAGAAACATGGATGGTAGAATAGATGGTATAACCTGCACTAAGCTATATTTAATTGACAAACAGAAGGAGTGAATTAAAAAGAAAAACGAGAAAAAACAATATTTACGGCAATAGTGAGTGGAAATTTTATGAAATTATTAAAGACATGCTACACAAATACAGGAAGTATAACAAAGAAGTCCCTGGGTGGTGCACATGGTTAACGCATCTGGCTGCTAACTGAAAGGCTGGAAGTTCAAGCTCACCCAGAGGTACCTCAAAAGAATAGCCTAGTGACCTATTTCCAAAAAATCAGCCATGGATCACAGTTCTACTCTGACATACATAAGGTCGCCATGAGTCAAGTCAACTCAACAGCAACTGGTTTTTAATATATTCCATGGATAAGTGACAAAAAAAAACTTATACCTATCCTGGTGAAATTGCTGTGCAACGAAGGAAAAGGTAAGATGTTAAAAGTAATTAATAAATTAATAAGTATGTTTATAAATCTAAATTAGCACTGTCTTTACAAAATAATAATGTCTATTTTATAATTTTAAAAGATATAACTAAAATTTCAGACAAAAAAATAACATGTAAATTGGGAGTGTTTTGATCAGAGTAGAAGTGTTTGAAGATTTTCCTATTATTCAAGAAATTTATTTTTGCTTATATTACTGTAATAGATTGAACTGTGTCCCCCAAAAATATGTGTCAACTTGGTTAGGCCATAGTTCCCAGTATTGTATGGTTGTCTTTCATTTTGTGATTTTCCTATGTGTTATAAATCATAATTTCTGCCTGTGGTTAAAGAGGATTAGGAGGGGATGTAACACCCTTGCTCAGGTCACATCCCTGATCCAATGTAAAGGGAATCTCCCTAGGGTGTGCCTTTCACCACCTTTTATCTTACGAGAGATAAAAGGAAAGGGAAGCAAGCAGAGAATTGGGGATCTCATACCACCAAGAAAGCAGTGATGGGAGCAGAGCACGTCCTTTGCACCCGAGGTTCCTGTGTGGAGTAACTCCTAGTCTAGGCGAAGATTGATAACAAGGACCTTCCTCCAGAGCCCATAGAGAAAGCCTTCTCTTGCAGCTGACGGCCTGAATTTGGACTTCTAGCCTACCAGACTGTGGGAAAATAAATTTCTCTTTGTTAAAGCCATCCAATTGTGGTATTTCTGTTATAGCAGCACTAGATGACCATGACAATTACAAATGTTAAATTTCTGAGGGTGAATACTAAAGGAAGAGAAAAAGAAAAATCCATGATTAAAAAAAAAATTTAAGTATTTTAAAGGAAAGAATAATAATAAATATAAAAGATGGACATAAAGCAAAAAGTAAGATGGTAGGAACAAGTCCAAATATACAAATAATCACAATAAGTACAAAATATTTTAAAAAATTTATATGGACAAAATCACCAGGTAAATGAAACAGACGCCAGCTATATGGTGTTTACTAGAGACAACAACTAAACATATCATCACAGAACACTTGGAAAAAAAGGGGAGGGGATGGAAAAAGATATACCAGGAAAATACTAAACAAAGAGAGTGGAAGCAGTTATACTATTAGCAGACAAAAACAGCCCACAAAACAAAGTATTAGCAGAAATAGAGATTACTACAAAATGATAAATGTTTCAATTTACCTGACTGATACAACAGTTCTAAACTTATATGCACCTAATAAAATAGCTTCAAATACATAAAGTAAAAATTAATGAAACTGTTGGAAAACATAGACAAATCCTTCAACTCACTTAATTATAGATTACTGACCAAAAAAAAAAAAAGAAGGTACAGATACAGAATATTTGCATTATACAAAAAACAATCTGTATTGGATACTGTCTTAGTCATCTAGTGCTGCTGTAACAGAAATACCACAAGTGGATGGCTTTAACAAAGAGAAGTTTATTCTCACAGTCCAGTAGGCTACGAGTATAAATTCAAGGCATCAGCTCCAGGGGAAGATTTTCTCTCTCTGTTGGCTCTGGAGAAAGGTCCTTGTGATGCATCGGTCTTCCCTTGGTCTGGGAGCTTCTCAGCGCAGGAACCTCAGGTCCAAAGGACGTGCTCTGCTCCCGGCACTGCTTCTTGGTGGTATGAGGTTCCCAGGTGTCTTTGCTCGCTTCTCTCTTTTATATCTCAAATGAGATTGGATTAAGACACAGTCCAGTCTTGTATACCTCATCAGTATAACCTCATCATACTGACAGAGTTTATAACACATAAGGAGATCACATATAACCTCATCATAGTGATAGAGTTTACAACACATAAGGAAATCACATCAGATTACACAACCATGCAATATTGGGAGTCATGACCTAGCCAAGTTGATAGATATTTTTGGGGGACACAATTCAATCCATGATGGATACATACAGAATTCTAAACCCCTAAAATTATAAAATACACATTTCTCTCAAGTACACACATTTACAAAAAGGATCAATTACTAGTTGATAAAGCACCTAATTATTAGGATAAATGCTAAGCTCTGTCAGAGGCAAACAGACTTCAAAATAGGATAGGTTTAAAAAATAGAAAATAATCATCTCACAAATAACACTCCCAAGTGAACAATCACAGTTAATGAAGAGCTGAGCACCAGGGATCAGGATTCCTTCCATTTGTTGTTCATTCATCCTTTAGGACATTGGCCTGGTCTACATGGTGAAAGACAGGTTATAGGAATATCCTTGTTCCATATCAAATTGAAGGGAAAAGAGCAAGAAGCAGTACAATCCTAAAGCTTCTTTAAAGCCCAGACCATGGAAGTGTCATTGTATCAGTTAGTATCATATAATAAACAATTAAAATATCTCAGTAGTATACAACAATAAGAATTTATCTGGCTCAAGCACTATGATGCAGTCAGCTGATATGGACTGGGTTGAATTATAGCAGCACTGAGTCTCATGTCTCATTGGACCAGAGGCTAGCAGGCATACTCCTCTCATGCCCGTGGCAAAAGTGCAAGAGAGCAAACCCAAATGTGCAAGCAGACCTCAAGCTCTATTTTGTCATATTTTTTAATATATCATTGGCCAATATAAGTTACAGAGCCAAGCTCTGCATTGATGAGCAGGGAAGTAGTCACCTTCCTTGAAAATGAGAGGAAAGAGTAAATATATCTGAAAAATAATTTCACAGGCATACACCAATTAAGCTAATATCCCATTAGCAAAATTTAGTCTCATGGTCATATCTAGGTGTAAGGGAGGTATAGCAATATAGTGTTTAACTATATGCCCAGTTAAATCATGAAAACTATAGGAATAAAGAAAAATACATTTTAGTGGAAAACTAGAACTCTCTGCCATAGAAGTCTCAAAAAATTTTAAGAATTGGCTTTATACAAACCATGTTCTCTGGCCATAATTTATTTCAAACAGAGGGAATCTTAAAATACTTAAAACTGAACAATAATTAATATGTCACATATAAACACCTGTGGGATGAGGCTAGAACAGTATTTAGCAGGATATTTATATTAAATGCTTATATTAGAAGAGTGGAACAGCTGAAAATTAATGAGCTAAGCATCCAACTTAAGAAGTTGAAAAGACAAACACAGAATACAAAGACTGTAGATAGAAGGAGATCATAAAAATAAAAGCAAAAAGTAATGAAAGAGAAAACTGAGCTATGACATAAGATCATAAAACGCCAAAGTTGGATCTTCAAAAACACCAATTAAACTCATATATCTCTAAAAAGACTGAGATGGAGAAAATATGGGGAATTGGAAGGAAAGGAGAGAAATAGATATCACACACACAAAAATCAAAATAGGCTACAACTGTAGGTTCGTTAAAGAATATAAGGATAATAAAACATGATGAATATCTTTATGCCAGTAAATTTGAAATGTAGAAAAAACGGTCAGATTAATATAAACATATTATTTATAATTTATCAAAATTAATCCAAGAATAACTTCTATAGTTTCTATAGTCCAATTATATTAAAAAAATAAAACCTGAATCAAAATATAAAATCTTCCCATAAACACATACCAGCCCCAATTAGTTTTCCAGAATACTTCTATAAAATATTCAAGGAACAGGTCTTCCATAATATAAAAACTCTTCTAAAGACTGGAAAAAGAGAATATTCTAAAACCCAATAAATGAAACAGGAACACTGAGACCAAAATTATAAAAAAGACAGTGCATAAAAAGAAAAATTAAAGGTCAATTTTATTCATAAAATAGAAGCAAGCATCCTAAAAAAAGAGTGAACTGGATCCAGTGATATATAAATCAGAGAACACATGATGAGTAAGTTTGTTTTAGTCCAGGAATGGAAGAGGGTGTTTACAATAAAAAAAATCCATAAATATGATTCACCACATTAAAATATTAATGGAGGAAATCATGAAAATCTCAAAAACAGAAAATTCAACCCTCATTCATGATCAAATAAAATCTTAACTCTCATTTATAAAATACACACAAAAAAAATAGCAAATATGCAAGAGACGGGGACTTTCTGAACTTGATAAAGAATACCTACCAAAGATTTACAATAAATATCATTCTTTGTAGTGAAACATCAGAAGCATTCCTTTAAAATCTTGAGTAAGGTAATGTCTTGGTTATCTAGTGCTGCTATAATAGAAGTACCACAAGTGGATTGGCTTCAACAAAAAAGAAGTTTATTCTCTCACAGTCTAGTAGGCTGGAAGTCCAAACTCAGGGCGTCAGCTCCAGGGGAAGGCTTTCTTTCTCTAAATATCGGCTCTGAGGAAGGTCTGTGTCATCAATCTTCCCCTGGGCTAGGAGCTTTTCAGAACAGGGACACCGGGTCCAATAGGCACACGCTCCTGCTTTTCTTTCTTGGTGGTATGAGGTCCCACACTCTGCTTACTTCCCTTTCATCTCTTCTAAGATAAAAGGTGATGCAGGCCACACCCAAGGGAAACTCCCTTTACATTGCATCAGGGATGTGACCTGAGTAAAGGTGTTACATCCCACCCTAATCTTCTTTAAAATAATCTAATCTTGCCTCATTAGCCACAGGCAGAGATTAGGATTTATAACACATAGGAGAATTACATCAGTCACAAAATGGAGGACAACCACAGGATACTGGGAATCATGGCCCAACCAGGTTGACACATATTTTGGGGGGACACAATTCAGTCCATGACAGGTGAGAATGTCTGCTCTAACCATTGCTATTTAACCACTTTCTGGAGGTCATAGGAAATGCATAAAGATAAAAACAGAAATAAAATTCTCCAGAATTAGAAAGAGAAAATCACAACTAGTGTTGTTCACATATGTCATCACCTACAAGAAAATCCAAAAGAATCTACAAACAAATTATAGATATAAACAGTACAGCATGGTCACTATATTTAAAATCAACTTAAATTAATCATTTGTATAGTTATACAACAGCAACAAATACAACTTTTTCATTCACGCATTCATTCAAATACAAATATTTATGGGATATATAGTTTTTTCCAGACACATTTTTCGCACTAGGGATATAGCAGTGAATAAAATATACAAATATGCCTACTCTAATGGAGCTTACATTCTAGTGGGGAAAATATCCAATAAATTAATAAGTGCAAAAGACATGTTAGATAGTGATACATGTAAGGAGAAAAAAATAAGGTAGAAAGTAGGTCCACAAAGTGTCAAGCCGTGAGGGACAATATTAAAATTTAGATTGAGTGCCCATGGGAGGTCTCTGAAAAGAAGACACTTGAGTAAAGCTTTAAGCAAGTGAGGGATGAGCTACTCAAAATGGGAGGGAAGACAACAGAGGCAGAGAAAATATCAAGTGCAACAGCTTCAAGAAAGAAGCATGTCTAGAATGTTCTACAAACAGGATGAAGGCTAGTGTGGCTGCAGTTGAGTAAAGGATGAGTGGAGTAGCAGACGTCAAAAAGGTAAAAAGGGGAGAGATCATGCAGGGCCTCAAAGGTTATAATGACTTTATCTGTAACTGAGACTAAGACTGGAAGCCACCGGAAAGTTTTCAGCAGAGAAATGTTCATGGACAGAGCAATGTTTTAAGAGGATCACTCTGGCTGGTAAGTTCAAAAGTTACTGAAAGTAAACAAAGATAGAAGCCAAGAGATCAGTTAAGAGGCTATTGCAATAATCCAAGCTACAGATGATGGCAGCTTGGATCAGGAAGTAACACTGCTGGTGGTAAGAAAGGATGGAAGTCTGGATACTTATCAAAGATAAAACCAAAATAATTTCCTTTTATATCAGATGTGAGGTGTGAGAGAAATGACTCAAGGATGACTCCAAAGTTTTTTAGCTGAGTAACAGGAAGGATGGAGTTTCCATTGATTAACATGGAGAAAATATCGCTTTAGTAAGGAAAAGATATCTAACTGTAGTAACCAAGTATGCAGTTGGATATGTAAAACTAGAGTTCAGGGAAGAGATCCCCACCGAAAATATAAAATAAGGAGTCACTGACATATAGGTAGAATTTAAAGCCATGAGACTGGATGAGATCACCTAGGGAGTGACAGTAGTAAAGACCACAGGTCCAATAATTGAGCCCTGGAACATCTCAACACATAGAGTTTGGGGAGATGAGGAAGAACCAGCAAAAAAAAGAAAAATCATGGCAGTTATTAGCAATAACCAAACCAAACCCATTGCCATCGAGAGGATTCTGACTCATAGCAACCCTACAGAACAGAGCAGAACTACCCCACAGGGTTTCCAAGGAGCAGCTGGTGGATTCAAACTGATTTTGGTTAGCAGCCGAATGCTTAACCACTGTGCTACCAGGGCTCCATTAGCAATAACATTGCCTAGGAAATGACCAGGAAAGTGAGTGGCTGAGACTGGATAGAGAACAGGTTCACTGAAGGACGGCTGTCAAGAATTCAGTGTTAGAAGGATCATCTATATGAATATTTCAATCATCAGGCATATGGGAATCATTTTTAAGAAAATGACAGTGTCACGGGGATGTTTATTTTTATGACAAAAAAAAAAACTTGGGAAGAGGGCCTGTAATAAAAACGTACCCAAAAACCAAACCAAACCAAACCCACCGCTGTCGAGTTGATTACAACTCATAGAAACCCTATAGAGCAGAGTAGAGCTGTCCCATAGGGTTTCCAAGGAGCAGCTGGTGGATTCGAACTGCCAACCTGGTATAATCTGACGATGTAAAATTTAAGAAAGGGAGTGTTCATGAGACAAGGAGAAAAAAAGAAAAGCGAAAGTAGCAATGAAGAGCAGAGGGGATACATATCACAACTCCAGGTCCAGTGTTATGGCTGAGTACGGAGTAGAGAGAACAGCTACCACTTTGGAATACTGCAGGCAGTGGTGTGCTTGATAAAACTGGTTAAAACTGGATCAGAGAGCTGACTGTGTGAATCACTTCCCAACTCCACATTCAATGAAGTAGCTTGAATGGCCATACAAAAAAAAAAAAAAACAAACAAACCTGTTGCTGTCAAGTGGATTCCAACTCATAGCGACTCTATTGATTTTGACTTCCAGAATATATGGAGAAAAGGTTTCAGGAGTCAGGAAAGGGGAAGGAGACACAGGGTCAGAAAAAATTATACAGGGAGACTTAGGGATGATTAGAGTTCTAGAATAAACAATGAACTAGGAGTTCCCGGCTTCTGAAGAGTGAAGAGAACACAAATAAAGAGTATGGGTGTTGAGGAAAGAGAGGGTTGGGAGAAGACAGGCCAGGAATGGATGTTGCTCCGAGTTTCCCATTTAGCTCCCGATGAGCCAAGAGGAACGATGTTCTGTAGATTGGTGTTCTTATTCTGAGTGCTTAGGAACTCTGTTGCCTCTTGCCAATGGTATACTTCCAAGGTGTGGTCGGATTCCAAGCACAAGAGATCTTTCTTTGTAGATGGAGGTGTGGAGTTGGACAGAGAGCTGATCTTGCTCTGAGATCACAGGTTCCCTCTTGATTTCTGCCGAAGGAGGCCTCAAAGCCAAAGGGACAAATTATTTATTTTAAAAAATACCATTTTCAATAGCAAAAATTATAAGTACTTCAAAATACATTTAGCAAAAACATTTAAAAGGCCTCTATGAAGAAAAATGTGTATTATAGAAAGAAATTAAAGAAAACCCAAATATATAGAGAAATAAATAATGTTCCTTCTTACATTGAAAGATCCAATATTGTAAAGATGCAAGCTATTGCCACCTTGATCTATAATCCCAAAGTTATTACAATAAAAATCCCAAGAACATTTTCTTTTAGGAATTTGGCAAGCAAACATGTCACCTTGAAGACCAAGATGTGCCTGACCTAAGCCATGGTGTTTTCAATTGCCTCATATGCATGTGAAAGCTGGACAATGAATAAGGAAGAGCGAAGAAGAACTGATGTCTTTGAATTATGGTACAGGCAAAGAATATTGAATATAACATGGTCTGTCAGAAGCGCAAACAAATCTGTCTTGGAAGAAGTACACCCAGAATGCTCCTTAGAGGCAAGGATGGTGAGACTTCGTCTCACATACTTAGGACATGTTATCAGGAGGGACCAGTCTCTGGAGAAGCACACCATGCTTCGTAAGGTAGAGGGTCAGTGAAAAAGAGGAAGACCCTCAACAAGATGGATAGACACAGCGGCTACAACAATGGGCTCAAGCATCACAACAATTGTGAGGATGGCGCAGGACAAGGTGGCGTTTCATTCTGTTGTACATAGGGTCGCTATGAGTCAGAACCAATTCAATGGCACCTAACAACAAGAACAATTTCAAATTTATAGATAAAAGGAAAAGTCTAAGAACAGCTATAACACTTCTGAAGAACAAGAATAGTTTTGAGGGAATTGCCATAAGATATAAAAGCTTATTAAAGAGTATAATAATCTAGGGATTTCCGGCAAAATGGCGCTGTAGGCAGAAGCACCACGCCGTCCCTCCACAGCAAAGATCCGAAAAACTAAGCAAAACAGAGAAAACAATCCTGAAACCCTAAAACATCAAATGAAGAGATAAAGAACTCAGCCAAGCACCAAACGGAGCAAGAAAACTGACAGAGAACGGACAGCGAGGAGAGATTCATGCAGAGGTCCCCTATCAGCTAACGCAGCGCGGATCTGCCATCTTGGACTCCTATCAGAGAACAGCAAACGGGGTATGAGAAACCAGCTTCATGAAGCTGCCAGCGGGAGACAAAACAACTGGTAATTTGCGATATACACTTTCCCAACCCCCACCACTCTTCACCCCCACTCAGCCTCCTCTGCTTCCCGCAGTCACAATCTCTTGGCCGGGAAGCACCAGCTGCTTGGATTCCACCTACCCAAACGGGCCGGCTGTCTGAGTGCCATTTGTTGGCTGCTGCTGTTGCTTTTTTCCGCTGCTTTTGATTTCTTCCTTACCTCTCACCAACTCCCCCTCCTTTCGCTCAAATACCTGGCTCTGTGCGCCATCTTTGCTTCTTCCTGAGGGGCTGCAGAGCTCTGTTCCAGTGTGGAACTGCTTCCCGGTCTGGGTTGCCGTGCTGCTGGGATCCCTGGGCTTTTGTTCGTTTGTTTGTTTTGAATTGTTTGTTTGTTTTGTTTTTGTTTTCTTGAGTTGGGAACCTGTTCTGGCCAGGTGGAGCCGCATGGCTTGGAACCTACCCCTTGGCTTGCACAGACGTGCAGAGGGATCCCTGAGAGCGTTACTTTTTTCGTTGGTTTTTTCTTTTTATCTTCTGTTTTTTGGGGGGCTTTTCTTGTTCTTTTTTTTTTTTTTAATTAGTTTTGTTTTCTTTTCCCTTTTTCCATTTTTGTCTTTCTTCATTACTCAGTTTCTTGTCTCTATATATCGTCCTTCTCTTTCTGTTCCCTGAATACCTGGCGTTGTATACCTCTATGACTTCTAGCCAGGCTGTACTGCAACACCTGAGAACAACTTCCACAGACTTCATAGCCGCACTGGTGGGATCTATGGGAACTTTGCTGTTCTTTTCCCTTTCCGATTTTTATTTATTCATTCTTTTCTTTCCTTCTTTTTTTCTTCCTTTATTCCTTTTTGTTTTTCTCCATTTCAAAGTCACTCATCCCTCCACTACAACTGCAAGATCCCCTAGAATTCTTTTTTGTTTGTTTGTAGGTTTCTGGCTCCTGTTCCTCTCTCCTCTCTCCCATATCCATCTTAGCTCCACACATAACAATCTCCATGCTACATCCTGCCTACCGACACCATGCGCTGAGGTCACACCACCAAGCTGCACAGGCATGGCCTACTGAAACCTGCCCTGCACTGATTACCGACCCACCCTGGTGGCTGTAGTAAGTGCCACAAACAACCCATCACAGTAACTCCTCTTCAGTTAGGCCTGCCCTGCCGTACCATATCTCAGTGACTGAACCTGCCAATTGGAGAAGGAGGTGAAAAGTACTGTGCTCACAGATGAGCAAAAAACAAAGAACACACAGCCCGCCTGCTCAGACATAGCCAAATTAAAAAATAAAGGACACAAAACAAACAAATCTACAATCAATAAACGAGAAAAATAACTACTGAATTCCCCAAAGATGGCGGACAATATCAAAACATTTACAAAAACAGGACAGGATGGTTCCAGTAGGTGTCCAAAATAAAACACCAGATGACTCTCCAGTGGAAGAAAAGGCACTATAACTACATGATAGGGAATTCAAATCTCTAATACTCAGAATTCTCCAAGAGCTGAAGCAAAAAGCAGACAAACATGAGGAAAAAATAGACAAATTGTTGGAAAATACAGACAGAAAATTGGAAGAATTCAGGAAAATAATGCAGGAACAAAATGCCAAAATAAATTCACAACT
>NW_004443977.1:4488332-4506488 GCF_000243295.1 Trichechus manatus latirostris | reverse complement strand
AGAGGGTTGACATGTTGTGGGGTTGTTAACCAATGTCATAAAACAATATGTGTACTACTGTTTCATGAGAAACTATTTGTTCTGTAAGCCTTCATCTAAAGTACAATAAAAAAGTAAAAGACTATAATAATTTAAAGTGTGATATTGGCACAAAAGTAAACAAACTCACCAATGGAACATAAGAGAGAATCCAGAAGCAAACTTATATATACATGAAAACTAGTTAAATGACAGAGGTGGTACTACAGACCATTGGGGAAAAGAAGAACCATATAATAAATTGTGCTGAGACACGAAGTTATCTGTATGAAATAAAGTGAAATTGGATTCCTATTACATTCCACATTTTAAAAAATCAATTATAGGTATATTAAATATTTAAAATTGGAAGGCATAATGTTATGAAGAGGCTTCTGGTCTAGACAAGACAATGTAGACTCATCTCACCCTGTTCTTCCCTGCTAAGTACAAATATAAACCCTGGAAATAACACAGAGAAAACCAAAGAAGAACTCTGAAAGGTAGAAAGAGAAAGGCAAACTGGTTAGAGTCATAAGAACGGGAGGAACAACATAGCAGCAGGACATCTGACTACCCTCTACCCAACAGAAGGAGGAGATCCAAGGCTGGCATTTCCTCATCTCCAACCTAGCAACAAAAGGTAGAGTATACTCTCTGACAATAATGCAATCAAACTAGAAATCAATAACAGAATGGCAACAAAAATATCTCCAAACCCTTGAAAATTAAATAACACACTTCTAAGTAATCCATCGGTCAAAGAAATCCCAAAGGAAATTTAAGATAAATACAAATTAATAGATGAAAATGAAATTGCAACATATCAAAATATGCAGCATACTGCTAAAGCAGTGCTGAGAGGGAAATTTATAACTATATGCTTACATTAGAAAATAGAAAAAATCAATAATCTATGCTCCTATCTCATGAAAGTAGAAAAAGAGTAAAATATACCCAAAGCTAGGCTGGTAGAAGACAGGAAATAATAAAGACAGATGAATGAAACTGAGGATGGGAAAATGGGGAAAAATCAACAAAACAAAACGCTTTTTCTTTGAAAAAACATCAATAAAATTGATAAACCTCTAGCAAGACTGAAAAAAATTAAAAACAGAGAAAATACAAACCACAAATATCAAGAATAAAACAGAAGGTGTCAGTTCAGATGCTGCAGTCATTAAAAGGATAATAAATACACTCGAATTCAACAAATTTAAAGAAATGAACCAATTCCTCAAAAACCACAACCTACCAAAACTCAGTTAAGATTAAATAATCTGAATAGTCCTATAACCATTAAAGAAATTTAATTTGTAATTAAAAAGTTCTCCAAAAAAGTAATCTCCAAACCAAGATGGTTACAATGGAGAATTCTACCAAATATTTAAAGGAGAATGAACAAAAATGGAATATACTACTAAGCAATAAAAAAGAACCAACTATTGGTGCACACAATCACTTGGAATTATGCTGAGTGAACCCAAAAGGTTTCATACTGTCTGACTGCATTTATATAACCTTGAAATGACAAAGTTGATAATTGGACAATAGATTGGTGGTTGCTGTGGCTAGGGATGGGGCAGGAGAGGCAAAGAGGCAGATGGGTTTGCCATAAAAAGGCAACACTAGGGATCCTTGTAGTGATGAAACTATTCTATACTTTGAAAGTATCCTGGTCATGATGTTACATTATACTTTCGTAAGATGATACCTTTGGGGGAAATTGGGTAAAGTATACAGTGATCTCTCCCTTACAACTGCATGTTCAACAATCATCTGAAAATAAAAAGTTTAGTTTAAAAATATTTTGGAGACATTAATGGAACACATGACAAAATTTAAATTAATTATGTAGATTAAATACTATGTTTGTAACTGTTAATTTCTTCATTTATTTTACTATGCTTATGTACGAGAATAAACTTTTTTTAGAAATTACACACAGAATTATTTGTTGACATGGATGAATCTGGAAGGTATTATGCTGAGTGAAATAAGTCAGTCACAAAAGGACAATTATTGTATGAGGCCACTATTGTAAGAACTCAAGAAAAGGTTTAAACACAGAAAAAAGCATTCTTTGATGGTTACGAGGAGGGGGAAATCACGAACTAGATATTAGACAAGGATCAACTTCAGTGAAGGGAAGGACAACACACAATACAGGGGATGTCAGCACAACCGGACCAGAGCAAAAGCTAAGTTTCCCGGACACATCCAAACACTATGAGGGGCAGAGTAACTGGGGCTGAGACCTGGGGACTATAGTTTTGGGGGACATCTAGCTCAACTGGCATAACAAAGTTTAGTAAGAAAATGTTCTACGTCCCACTTTGGTAAGTGACGTCTGGGGGTCTTAGAAGTTTGCAAGAGGTCATCTAAGATACATGAATTGGTCCTATCCCACTTGAAGCAAAGGAGAATGAAGAAAACCAAAGACACAAGGAAAATATTGGCCCAAAGGACCAAAGGACCACAGGACCAGAGACTCCACCAGCCTCAGACCAAAAGAACTAGACAGTGCCTGGCTACCATCAATGACTGCCCAGACAAGGAACACAACAGAGTCCTGGACAGAGCAGGAGAAAAATGTAGAACAGAACTCAAATTCATGTAAAAGACCAGACTTAATAGTCTGACAGAGAACTGGAGGAACCCCCAGAACTATGGCTCCCGGATGCACTAACCCAGAAATGAAACCATTTCTGAACTCCACTCTTCAAACAAAGATTAGACAGGACTATGAAACAAAAAATAATACACATGAGGAATGTGCTTCTTAGTTCAATCAGATATACAAGATCAAATGGGCAGCTCCTGTCCAAAAGCCGGATGAGAAAGCAGGAAGGGACATGACTGGTCAAACGGACACAGGGAACCTGGGGTGGAAGGGAGGAGTGTGCTGTCACATTGTGGGAACTGCAACTAATATCACAAAACAATACGTGTACAAACTTTTGTATGAGAAATTAACTTGAGCTGTAAACTTTCACGTAAAACACAATTTAAAAAAAAAGAAAAAAAATTCTAACTTGAAAACCACTAGGAAAAAAAAGAAGTATTTGTTAAAGGAAAAAAAAAAAATTAAAAAAAAACACAAGCATATATTTCTTACCTAGGGGTAGCTATGAGTCTGAATCAACTCAACAGCAATGGGTTTGGTTTTTTTAGGGGTAGGAAAGGTCTGAAACAAATGACAAAAAGTGCTACCATGATAGAAAATACTGATAAATTTGACTACGTTAAAATGAAGATCTTCTGTTTATTAAAAGACACCAGAAAGAAATAGAAAATATAAGCTACTATCTGAGACAACATATCTGCATTCACACAAATGATCAAAAGATTAGTATCAAAATACATTTTAAATATTCTTCAAAGATCAATAACCTAATTTTAAAAAATAGGTAGAAGACATATAAATGGTATTTCACACAAAGAGATATCTGAATGGTCTATAAATGGAAGAGATGTTCAACTCTATTAGTAATCAGAAAAATAAAAATTAACACCCAATAAGATAACATTTTTTTACCCATTAGATTAGCAAAAATCAAGAACCCTAATAATACCAAGTACCAGAAAGAATATAGAATAACAGGAACTCTGTGGGTAAACAGGTTCAACCAATTTCAAAAGGAATATGACACTATCTGGTAAAACCCCATGCCCAATAAACCAGCAATTCCTTTTCTAGCTAAACACATGGTAGGACCTCTTGCATAGGTAACCTGGAGATGTGTACACGAATACTCATGACAGTATTATTTATTAGACTAAGACTTCAGCAACAACCAGAGTGTCCATTAATAACAGAATGGAAAAGTAAATACTGTTAAATGAACTACAGCCACATACAGCAAATGGAAGAATTTCAGAAGCAAAACACTGAATGAAAAAAAAAAAAAGTTGCAGAAGAAGACTACATACTAGTCATGTTTCATAATTTGCAATTTTGTTATTCTGAAATATAAGTATTATAGATATTAATATTGACTAAAGTATTCAAAATATAAAAATACTGAATATTTTTCATTGAAATCTCATTTTTGTATTTTCTAAATGATCCATGGTTATGTATGCACAATTCAAAATAAACAGGAGAGCTAAAAATCAGAAAATAATTAGTATCTCTTAACTGCTTTTATGCTGATAGACATTTACTTTATGTAAGCAGACTATATTTAGTACAAGAAGTATTTCTATTTATTTGATTTTCTACTCAGAACAGAATTATAAACAAGTTGGCTTAATCCTTATGTATTTAACATGGCATGATATTATGAATAAATATTTTGATTAATATATTTCCTCAAGGATTTTTTAAATGAATTGTTTCAGCTGTTAAAGACATTCAACACCATTATCAAATTATTAGTATTAAAATTCCCATTTGTACATGGTTATAGACTTTTTAATACCTTCCATATTTCCAAACTCTAAAAAAATGCAAAACTAATTTTTCATTTTATCAACTTTATGTCTGATAGATAGAATACATTAACATCCTGATGTAATAGTCACAATTATTGGCAAAATATAAACCAAATCCTTGGTTGATGCCAGGGTTACAAGATACTTTAGACAAAATAACAATAAAGCTGCATAGCAGTATTCAAGAATACTGTACAAAATACAATTAAAGTCACTATAATAAATGTAAGGCACCAGCACTTGACTGGGTTTAACTACTCTTGTAGTGAACCGTTATCACGGCCAGTATATCCTAACACAACACGATGGCATACCTGTCATGCCAGAGTTGAAGGTACCCTTTCTCTCATCTTCACATTTTAATATGGTTATCATTAAAATATAATATATTTTATATAATCACTGGAAGATGTCATGGTAGATATTAAATAATATTATGTTTTTTTCATTAAATAAATCAGTCTAGAGAAGAGCACCCAAAGATGGTGAACACTGTACGCAATTTTTTATGCTAACAAAACTTTCAAGCACGTAGCAGGGCCCAACAAACAGAACATTAGAATTAGCCATCATCATGTTCTAATCTCCATAACTCCGTAAATAATCTGAATTAGGGAAACAACATGTACACTCAGAGAAAGCCATTGCTAAATTATATCCATGCCATTATAAATAAATGACAAGAACAGTTAAAAGTAATGGATCTGTAAGTCTTCAACAGACTTTCATTCAGTATTTCCTGTATCATATTTAACACAAAAGAAGCAACCAAGTATCATTTAACTTCTGGTAAATAATCTTTTCTACAAAAGCACTATCATTTCTTGAGTATCAATTATGTAATAGGCACTGTGATAGATATATTACTTTATTAAATCCTGGCAAAAAAAACCCTTCGATGAACATATTATATTATGCTTCCCCATTTACAGAGGTGGAAACATAGAAGCTAAGTAATTTTCCCGTGTTTGTACAGGTAATAAATGGTGGAACTGGGTTTCAAATCCAAATTAAGCTCCAAAATATTTCATATGCTAAAATAGCATCTACCAAAGTATATGCTACAGGATGTTAATAGATCCCATGCTGGGGAAAAATGGATGATGATAGTTACTTCATGCAAGGATAAGTTATGATAGTATTAAATATAGACTAAAATATCCTTTTGTTCCTTTAACAAAAGGTTATATGTCATTTATAAAGACTTAAAAGAAGTTAAGATAAATAGGCAAATATGAAAACTCATCCATAGCTTACAACAAAGCTGTCATTTAATATTGGCAGTATAAGTTTTGAAAAACTATTTTTATATAACATGTATTATTAATAAACTTATAAAATTAAATTATTAAAAAATAATGCACCTTAAATTATTAACTGCTACTGAAAGCTATTTTTAAGGGGAACATCTAATCTTTGGTCAAGGTTTTTTCTTACAATAATCTCTAAAGATTTGTTGCTAAACCAGATGTTGCCTTGGTAAATAATCTAATAATTTTAGTGCAGGCATTTTAATTGCTCCTCTAATAAGATTTTAAAATTTTATTATAATTTGAAGATGATATGAATATTTCCCAGAATATAACAAGTATTTGTTTCTTTTAACCTTTGCCAACATTTAAATTATTAAGATATAAAATATTTTGGAATTTTGTTGTATATACTATAACATTTGCATATCCTCCCCAATATGTCCTCCATTCCTATCCATTTGGAGAAGAAATATGTATATTTTCTTCATAATATCTTTATAGTATTTAAAGCATAGTTCTGGCAGATATTGATAAGGAATATAAGAATATTAATTTGTTTTGGAGATAGAAGTTTAACAATCTTGATAAGATTTTCCATTAGTAAAGAATTTTAATTTCAAAGAGCATATCTATACGCTAACCCAAAGGAAACTAAGGGTTAAATCAGCAAAGTAAGGATAAAAGAAACAAGTTCATAGTTCATTATCTTTCCTAATTTTCTCCCCACTTTCTTGAAATGTTTTTGTTGATATTTTTTCCACCTTTCTTGCATAATTATTGAGTATGTAGATCAGGATATAAGGTAAGTGGAAGATTTTTATATACAAAAATTATAATCTAGCTCCACATTTAACTCTACAAGGAGTCATTAAAGCAATGGATTTGAGCCACAGTCCGTGCTATGTATGTATTTGTTTTAATCTACAATTAAAAAGAACTTCTATACTAAAATATTACTTTTTAAACTATTTGAATCTATACAAAATTCTTCCATCTGTTTCTCTTTAATAAACATATGGGCACATTAAAACTTTCACATATATAATCACCATTCAAAATCTCAATTAAGTAATCAATCTTTTCTCTTACCTTTGACTTACATGATTGCAAAAAGTATCCAACTAATTACATAAATGCTCTTATTTCCTTTACTTTAGAGTAAAATATATTACACAGAAGCAAATTATGTTGCACAGTTTTCCTTACTGGAGCCCCAGTGGTACAGCGGTTAAGAGCTCAGCTGCTTACCAAAAGGTTGGGAGTTCAAATCACCAGCTGCTCTTATAAACCCATTAACTATATTATTAATGCATGACTGGTTTAAAGACTTTCAGAAGAAAATTGCTTTTCTAGTGTTCACACAAACCATTTCCTTAATTCAAGAGAAAATAAGTTAAACCATTAAAGTTGACTTTAAAATGAAATTTCATTATTAACTCAACTGTATACAAGGGATATAAGATGATAATTTATAATGTTACGCAAATATGTATAGTAACTAGCATAGAATATCAGGAAGCCAAATACCTAACTAGCTTGAGAAATAACAATTAGACCAATTTATGGAGGCATGTTTTAGAAACAGTTATCATTCAATACCACACAGAACAGACAATATGAGGAGAGAACATTGAGATGGCTGCTAAGGTAATATCCAGAGAACTGCTTTAGAAGGATGGGAGTGAGAATTAGGAAGACACAGAGGCAGTGCAATAGGAGATTTGGGGATGGTTTTAGTATGCCCTCTATAATCTACAGATCCATACAAATTCAACCAAAATAAATATTTTATCTAGGTAAACTTGCTCTGTAAATGAATCTTCAAGACAAGTTCCTTAGGCCTTGTCAACAAAATTTTAACCCCTAATCTCACCCTATATAGAAATTCAGAACCTGCTAATTAATGTGAAAAAACATCAGTGAGAGCTCAGAGACACTGGAAGAAAATGGATCAAAGATGAAGCCACAATTTTGAACTGAATGAGCTGCTAGAATGTAGATTAAATTAGAACCAATTTCAAAAATGAATAAATTAGCCTATTTATGAAATGAAATAATGATTTATGATTTAAGTCACCTTAATTTTCAGGTAATGATAGTAACTCAAAATAGAAATTCCTATAGTTAGCTAAAACTATTGATATAAAGCTATAGCATGATAAAATGCAGGTCTGAAAGCCATCAGCAAAGAGGTGATATTTGAAAATATATTATGAGTTAGAAAAACCATTTTAGGAAAACAAACTCTATTTATAGCATGGATTTTATGGGAAAAAAAATTATTTTGAGTTCCAAAAAGATTTCTAGAATTCAAACCATTTTTAATTTAAACCACCTAATTATGGCACCCTGGTGGTTAAGACTTCGGCTGCTAACCAAAAAGGTCGGCAGTTCAAATCCACCAGCACCTCCTCGGAAACCCTGTGGGGCAGTTCTACTCTGTCCTACAGGGTCACTGTGAGTCAGAATTGACTCAATGACAATGTTTTTGTTTTTTGGTTCTGGTAATTACGAAATGTTATTTTTTTTACTGTGATTTAAATGAAGGTTTACAGAGCAAATTAGTTTCTCATTAAACAATTAATACACGTATTGTTTTGTTACATTGGTTACCAACCCCACGACATGTCAACACTCTCCCCTTCTCTACATTGGGTTCACAATTATCAGCTTTCCTGTCCCCTCCTGCCTTCTCGTCCATGCCCCTGGGCTGGTGTGCCCATTTAGTCTCATTTTGTTTTATGGGCCCTGTCTAAAATTTGGCTGAAGGGTGAACCTCAGTAGTGACTTAATTACTGAGCTATAAGGGTGTCCAGGGGTTTCTCTTGGGGTTTCTCCAGTCTCTATTAGACCAGTAAGTCTGGTCTGTTTTTTTGAGTTAGAATTTTGTTCTACGTATTTCTCCAACTCTGTCTAGGACCCTCTATTATGATCCCTGTCAGAGCAGTCAGGGGTGGCAGCTAGGCCCCATCTAGTTGTGCTGGACTCAGTCTGGTGGATGCTGTGACGGCTGTGGTCTGTTAGTTCTTTGGACTAATTTTCCCCTGTGTCTTTGGTTTTCTTCATTCTCCCTTGCTCCAGACAGGATGGGACCAGTAGAGTATCTTAGATGGCCGCTCACAAGCTTTTAAGACCCCAGACACTCCTCACCAAAGTAGGATGTAGAACATTTTCTTCATAAACTATGGTATACCGATTGAGCTAGATGTCTCCCCAGACCATAGTTCCCAACCCTCAGCCCAGTAATTCGGTCCCCCAGGAAGTTTCAATGTGTATATGAAGCTTCCATGACCTTGCCTTGATCAAGTTGTGCTTATTTCCCCAGTACTGTGTACTGTCTTCCCCTTCACCAAAGTTACCACTTATCTATTGTCTATTTAGCATTTTTATTTTGATAAACCAAAACCAAACCCATTGCCCTTGAGTTGATTTTGACTCATAGAAGACTCAACGGCAACAAGTTTGGGTTTTGTTGGTGTGGTGGTGGTGGTAATTATGAATTTTTTTATTTTTTAATCTTTTATTTTGATAAACCAAAACCAGACCCATTGCTGTCCAGTCGATTCCGATTCATAGCGACCCTATAGGACAGAGGAGAACTGCCCCATAGGGTTTCCAAGTTGCTGCTGGTGGATTCACACTGCTGACCTTTTTGGTTAGCAACCAATCTCTTAAGCACTGCATCAGTAGGGATCCATAGGAAGAGCATAATTTAGAATATCAGGGCAATCTACATATAGTGTATAGAGATGCTATGGAGAAATCTAGGACAATGCACTTAAAAATCCTGAAACTTCAAATTTCCCTGAACTCTCTGGATCCTCCACAGAAGTGGCCTGTTTTTCCCTCTAAAGGATAGGACTTCTCCCTTGAACAAAGGCAATTCAGTGTCCTCTGCTTTGCAGGACAACAAACGTCCCCTCTTACAATGTATTTCTCCACCTTCCTTCCTTGTCAATATACCAAAATCCATTTAAGTCACAATATAATCTAGCCAGAGAAATACTGAGGCTTTAAGGGAGAAAAAGAATTACTTCCCAAAGGAACAGTAGGACCCAGCTATCATATACCTGTGGGTACCAAGAAAGTACATTAAAAGACTGGATCCTGAGGCTCTTGGGACAAGAGAGGTTGAAATAGCACTCTCCTATGATACAGAATATAACACCCTAGCAAGGATCCTGGTGTTAAGATGATGCTACAATGGCTCCTGGATGCTGGGAACAAATGATGGCTAACCAAAAAGAAGTAAAAATGACAAAACTACCATGAAAAATAGTGGAACAACAATCAAAAAATTGAAAAGTGGGTATGAAAGAGTAGATATACAATGTAAGTCTGCAAAACCCACCAGATAACGATGTCCACATGATGACCAGAGGAGACACCAGTTACAGAAGCATTAAGAATTGCACTGGTGAACGGGATGGCAACATCACTGAGAAGCTCAGTCATGAGTCTCCTCTGAAAGCCTGGGCTGATGGTAGGAGATGTTATTAGAAAACTGGACTCACTGAAAGTAATGAAGACGATTTGATCCCAATAAAATATAGGTCAAGTGGGTAATGTTGTTGATGTTGCTAGGTGCTGTCTGTCAAGCTGGTTCCAATGCATAGCAACCATATGTACAACAGAATGAAACACTGCCCAGTTCTGAGCCATCCTCACAATCTGTGTTTGAGCCCATTGTTGCAGCCACTGGGTCAATCCATCTCATTGAGTGTCTTCCTCTTTTTCACTGACCATCTACTTTACCAAGCAGGATGAACTTCTCCAAGGACTGGTCCCTCCTGATAACATGTCCAAAGTACGTGAGACAAAGTCTAACCATCCTCGCTTCTAAGAAGCTTTCTGGCTGTACTTCTTCCAAGACAGATTTGTTCGTTTTGCCAGACCACGGTATATTCAATATTCTTCGCCAACACCATAAATCCAAATGCATCAATTCTTCTTCTGTCTTCCTTATTCATTGTCCAGCTTTCACATGCATATGAGGTGATGGAAAATACCATGGCTTGGGTCAGGCACATCTTATTCCTCAAGGTGACATCTTTGCTTTATAACACCTTAAAGAGGTCTTTTTTTTAGGTGGGGCATAATTATGGTAAAGAGCAACAAGGTAGGAGTAGCAGCCAAGAGAGCCTGACCCACTGAGAGGTTGGGAGATAGTTAATAGAATATAATATCTTCAGAGGACAGAAAGATGGGAAGCAAGCAAGGGTAATCAATGCTCAATCTTTACAACCAGAAGAAATCAAGGATGGATTATCAGAAAGCTGAGGGCAACCACTCCATAAAAAGTCACAATCCTTTGCTGGTTTCCAGACCTGAACCAGTTTTCAGATTCTGGACCTACTTAGTTAAGAAGAGTCTAGGTCCCTAGAAGAAAGGATCCTGTAACACCACAGCATGTATTTATATGATGATTCCTCTATTCCTTCTCCAAAGGCACCAATAGCCATTTTCTTGGATAACCATACACTGGAGAAGAAGGAGTACCCAAACGTTTTGAAACTAATGGACACAGGGTCTAGCATGACATTGATACTCAGTGACTCAGTGTTATGACACCCACACATACACCATTAGCATTAAGACATGTGGAAACCAGGTAATAAAAAATACGTATTCAGGTTTGAATCACAGTGAGATGGCATCCAGGAACTCATCTAATGATCATTTCCCCAGTCTCCAAATAAGTAATTTGAAAGGGCATACTTGGTAGGTGCCAGAACCCTCACATTAGTTTCTTGGCCTGAGGGATAAGGGTTATTGTAGTGGCAGATGCCAAGTGGAGACCTCTGAAACTTCCCTTCCTTGACCAAGATAATAATCAAAAATAATATCGCATCCTGGAGGGAATGGCAGAGATTAGCCCAATGTAGCAATTCCCATCGTATTCCTATAAAATTCCCCAGTCTACTCCTTATAAACAACAGAGATCCTGAAGGATTACTGTAGACTACTGCAAACTCAACCAAGTTGGAGCCCAAATTGTAGATACCCTGCCTGACATGGTATCTTTGCAAGAGCATATTAGCATGGGTTTGGGTACACTGTGTGCAGCAATTTATCTGGCAAATATGTACTTTTTTATGGGGTTAAAAATTTAGTATTAATTTAAAGACAAACAGCAGAAAGTAGATTAGGATTACATGTTGTGGTTGTTGTTAGGTGCTCTCAAGTCAACTTCAACTCATAGCAACCCTATTATAAAAGAACAAAATATTGCCTATTCTGCATCATCCTCACAATTGTTGCTATGTTTTATCCCATTGTTGCAGCCATGGTGTCAATCCATCTCACTGAGGGTCTCCCTCTTTTTCACTGACCTTCTACTGTACCAAGTATGATGTCCTTCTCGAGGGACTGGTCCCTCCTGATAATGTGTCCAAAGTAGATGAAGTCTTGCCATCCTCACCTCTAAGGAGCATTATGGTTTTACTTTCTCCAAGACAGATTTGTTCATTCTTCTGGCAGTCCATGGTATATTCAATATTATTCACCAACATCATAATTTGAATTATCAATTCTTCTTTGGTCTTCCTTATTCATTGTCCAGCTTTCACATGCATATGAGGTCACTGAAAATACCATGGCTTGAGCCGAGCTCATCTTAGTCATCAAAGTGACATCTTTGTTTTTTAAGATTTTAAGGAGATATTTTGCAGCATACTTTGGTGAATGCAATACATTGATTAATTTCTTCACCACTGCTCCTGTGGGCAATGATTATTGATCCAAATACAATGAAATCCTTGACAACTTCAGTATTTTCTTCATTTATCAAGATGTTGCTTATTGGTCCAGGTGTAGACTACACAGCAAATGATAATGTTATCAACCCTGACAAGATGCATAATAATATAACTCAAATTTGTGAAGTACTCTTAATGTCTGTTTATTTCCAGAGAGGAGTCAATAGACACTGTCTAAAGTGGACGACACAAGAAACAGAAATAAATTCAGCCATTTTAAAATTAAAATAACTACTAGAAAAGTAAAAGAAAAATCATTAAAAAATGATCACTCAATGAGGGGAGGGAAGGACTCACTTTACACTTTAACCATTTTTAGAACACCTGAATTCTCCTATACTGTTATAGGTGTTATGTTATATATTTTAATGCAACACCAAAAAGAATACACTACTGATAAATATTAATATACTTGTCCCAGATTTTAGTAGACTTTTAGTCTAACCTGATAGTACTGAAGTAAAATCTTAGAAACCATAAGCACTTAGTGAATGAATCAAAAAATCATTTCTAAGCATAACTTACTACTTGAAAGAGAATGCCTATGCTATTAAAAGATGAAAATGTTTCTGATGACAATCACCATGATCACCTCAAAATACTTAATTCTGATATGCATCTACCTCAAATGCAATAAATTCTTAATAGTAATAATAGAGAATCAGTAGAATACTAATTTGAAAAATCACAGAAAAGTCGATTATTATCAAAGCCTTAGTGAACCTAAGAGTGTTTAGTCTTTCTTTTATTCAAATATTTTATACCAGGGTCCAATGCATACATTAGAGGGAAAAAAATGTTATTGGTATTGGCTAAGTAAATAATTTATTAAATTATTTTAATTCATAAAAATCTTTTCTTCTTATAGAATTCCTACTACTAAACAGCTATTATAATTGTAAATTTACCTTAAATAAATGCCAGATATTTTAAAACTGAGGCAACAACTACCTTATAAAAAAATTCATTACTCATCTATACCTTCACACAATTTTCATAACAAGAAACAAAACATCTCACAAGTTTTATGTAATTTTCTTTCTTTTTCTATTTATTTGTCTGGCCAGACATTTTAATACCATTTTCTTTAATCATTAAAGAAGATTTTAATTATCAGTCTGACTGCAAAGCAAAGTCACTCATCTATGAAAATATTCTTAAATGGGACATAATTCTATTTTACTTTTAAAGAAGACAAAAAAAGTTTGAAATCATACCATGAGAAAAGAAGTGAACCAGGAGTGATTTCTTTTGGATAAAGGTGAGTTTAAGCAGAAAGTTGAGCAGGTGAACAAAACATGGCCATGCCTATTGTGATGGCTGTGTGTCAACTTGGCTGGGCCATGATTCTCAGTGGTTTGGCAGTATATGATGTTGTGATCACCTCCATGATTGGATCTGCTGTGAGTAGCAATCAGTTGAAAGGGAAAGTTTCCTTGGGCGTGTGGCCTACATGGAATATAAGTGGACATTCTGGCAAGGCTCGCGGGCTTTTTGCTCATGCTGGATCCTGCAGCTGGCTCCTGTTCATCTGACCTCCAAGTTCTTAGGACTTAAGCTAGCAACTTACCTGCGATCTTACGTGCTGATCTCGAGATTCATCAATCTTCAAAGCCTGTGAGCAAGAGCCCTGCTCTGTGACCTGCCCATCTTCGGTTTGCCAGCCCCTGTAGCTACATGAATCAGCAGAAGCCTGTATTTTGACCCACAGACTTGGGATGTTCCAGCCTCTACAACCTTGTCAGCCATTTCCTTGATATAAATACACACACACACACACACACACACACACATACACGTATATGCTTTACTGGTTTTGCTTCTCTAGAGAACTCAGGCTAAGACACCTATGTTGAGGTAAGTGGCAGAGTGATTCACTGGGTTGTCTCTGCCAGTAATAAGCATGTGTCTCTGAGTTAAGCAGTTAATAGTAACATTTGGGGGCCTCTGTTTTGTATCTATAAACTGAGGGGGTTGGAATATATAATCTCTAAATTCCTTTTCCAGTAAAACAATAATACCATATGAGTGCATAGATCTTTAGAGTTTCTGAGAGTAAAATTTGAACCAAAGGAAAATAAAAATAAATGACATACCTTTGTACTGTCTTTCATCTTTGTTTTACATTTGTTTTGTTCCCTGGCTTCACGAAGACATTTCTGAGTAGGACCTTCTGGTACATTTTCTCTTTCACCACTGTGACCAACTATAAAATAATACAATTTATTCTTAATAATATATTTGTAATGCTTGTCTATAAGAAAAGTAATTATAAACAAAAAATCTGTAAACCAAAGTCACGCTGATAAATGCATTATTAAAGGAATTAAATTAATAACATTCAAACCACGCTAAAATGCTTTAAGTGGGCCCTCAAAATTCAGTCCCCACAAAATACAGGATGTCATTACAGTAAGGTTAATGAACCGACATGGTAAGCGAGTTACCAA
Organism: Trichechus manatus latirostris; assembly: GCF_000243295.1. Lineage (NCBI taxonomy): Eukaryota > Metazoa > Chordata > Mammalia > Sirenia > Trichechidae > Trichechus > Trichechus manatus. The sequence goes on along the minus strand of NW_004443977.1, from coordinate 4,491,572 downwards.
GAAAAGGAGCCAATCTCCAATTGTGTTATATTCAAATTCTTATTATCATGAAGTATTAATGTTTATAAATGAAATTGAAGAAGATTAAAGGAGAGAATGGTAAGCAATGACAAAATTTCCTAAGTGGAAACAGATAATAAGAGATTTTTTAAATGAGAATGTAGTATTAATACAATAACATTATTGTCTATGTCTCCTAATGTTAAGAACAGCAAGAAGGAGAAACACAGTATAATATTCAATGAAGCTGTAACCTTAGTCTTCTAACTCTCCTCAGACTTAAAGCACTGTCCTAACAGAACTATCTGAGGCGAAAAAAAAAGTGATGGGAGAAGTCTCTTTCTTATTCACATTTTTCCAAATACACACTCCATATACATAAATATTTGTTGTTGCTGTTGCGTGTTGTCATGTCAATTCCAACTCATAGTGAACCTACAGGACAGAGTAGAATTGCCCCATGGGGTTTCCTAGGCTGTGATCTTTATTGGGGAATTCTGGTGGTACAGTGGATAAGAGCTATGGCTGCTAACAAAAAGGTTGGCAGTTTGAATCCACCAGCCGCTCACAGGAAACCCTATGGGGCAATTCTACTCTGTCCTATAGGGTCACTATGAATTGGAATTGACTTGATGGCAAAGAGTTTTTTTTTAATCTTCATGAGAGCAGATCACCAGATCTTTTCTCCTGTGGAGCCACTTATGTATTTGAACCGCCAACCTCTCATTTAGCGGCCAAGTGCTTAACCATTGTACCACTAGTACTAGGGCTTACATAAAAATTTAACCAAAAGAAAACCTGTTGCCACTAAGTCAATTCCAACTCATAGCACCTTTATAGAACAGAGCAGAACTGCCCCAAAGGATTTCCAAGGAGCAGCTGGTGGATTCAAACTGCCAAACTTTTGGTTAGCAGCCAAGCTCTTAACCACTGCACCACCAGGGCACAGAGAATAATTTTCCCTATTTTTTTTTAAAGCAAGCTGATTTCAAATAACTGATGAAGTTATAATCATGAAAACATAAATAAAAGAAGAAATCCAATGTTGTAAATGTAATACTACATTTATAATAGAGAAGAGATGATGAACACAAAAATTTCTGAATGATTTCAACGTCAAGGTTGACTTAAGGAATCCTGAGGTTATAAAGGCAAGGAAGCACATGGTTGACATTTAGTTTCTTTCCTGATTTGAAGGGTTTTTTTTTTTCTATTTAGTACCAGCTATAGGGAGCCCTTGGGTGGCACAAACAGCTAAGCATTGGGCTATTAAAATCCACCCAGAAGCACCTTGGAAGAAATGGCTGGCAATCTACTTCCAAAAGATCACAAGCATAGAAAAACCGTATGGAGCACAGTTCTACTCTGAATACATGGGGTCACCATGAGTCGAAATCAACTTGACAACAACTGGCTACCAGCTCTAGACAAAGGATAAAATCCTCACAATTGTGACAGTAAGGCCTAAAATTAAGATCCAATATTATGTGCTCCCTCAACACCTGGTGAAATTGAGCGCCTCGAATGATCTCACTACAAGTTCCAATTCCCACTATGTTTCCGCAGATAAGATTCCCTAGCCAACCTTTGTCAAATGAACCAGGTGCAGTTCCTGAGTAGCAGGTTTCAGTTCCCTGCCAGCCTGCAGAATTTTTCAAACACACATCTTCCTGCAGGAACAATGGGGCACACCACCCTCCTGATACTACAAAACCACCCTCCCACAGCCCTGGTTTTTCACTCTGTTCCTGAATGCAAAACCTCTGTGGTGCTGTGTGGTATATGGTGTCTTCCTCCCCCAGGCTATGAGTATATGTGACTAATAAACTGCTGTCAATCTCATCTGTCCGGTGTCAGATGTCACGTGTTTGGCCATTCCTCTCTCCTTCACCATCAGAGTGAATAGGAAGTGACAGAAACAACAATAATCCCCACAATAACAAGATAACAGAATGTTGCATAACCAAATACTACATCAAACCACTTGAGAGCCTACAAACACTTAGGTCTCCAGAGTGCCTGTCATCCCTCAACGGTGCTATAACATAAGAGTCCCATAGCATCTGAGAAGTCAAAGTATGAGGGAAAGGCTACAATTACACTGTTTGAGGTTATGAGAAAAGTCACAGTTGCAGTTCTCTTAAATTGTGTTTTCTTCTTCAAAGGCCAAGGGTGCCAACATGATAATGACAATAATTAAAAATAATAACAACTAGAGAGTTCCGGCAAAATGGCGCTCTAGGCAGAAGCACCACGCCATCCCTCCACAGCAAAGATCCAAAAAACTAAGCCAAACAGAGAATGCAACAATCTTGAAACCCTAAAACATCAAATGAAGAGATAAAGAACTCAGCCAAGCAACAAATGGAGTGAGAAAACTGACAGAGAATGGAGAGTGAGGAGAGATTCATGCAGAGGTCCCCTACCAGCTAACGCAGCGCAGATGTGCTATCTTGGACTCCTATCAGAGACCAGCAAACGGGGGTACGAGAAAGCAGCCTCATGGAGCGTCCAGTGGGAGACAAAACAACCGGTAATTTGCGGTGTGTGCCTTCCCACCCCCCACCCCTCTTCACCCCGGCTTGGCACAGTCTCTTGACTGGGAAGTGCCGGCTGCTTGGATTCCACACACCCAAGTGGGCGGGTCTCTGGGTGCCATTTGTTGGCTGCTAGTGTTGCTTTTTTTCTCTGCTTCTTTTGATTTCTCACTTACCTCTCGCCACCTCCCCCTCCTTTCACTCAAGTGCCTGGCTCCGTGAGCCACCTTTGCTTCTTCCTGAGGGGCTGTGGAGCGCTGGCAATTTGTGATATACGCTTTCCCACTCTCCACCCTTCTTCACCCACACTCGGCCTCCTCTACTTCCCGTGGACACAGTCTCTTGTCCAGAAACACCAGCTCGCACTAGCTGGCTCTCTAAGTGCCATTTGTTGGCTGTTGGGGTTGCTTCTTTATTTTTTTCCTGCTTCTTTTGATTTCTAGCTTGCCTCTCGCCACCTCCCCCTCCTTTTGCTCGAGTGCCTGGCTCCGAGCGCCCTCTTTGCTTCTTCCTGAGGGGCTGCGGGGCTCCATTCGAGTGTGCAGCTACTTCCCGGTCTGGGCTGCTGCACTGGTGGGATCCTGGGGCTTCTGTTCGTTTGTTCCTCTGCTTCCCGCGGCCATGGTCCCTTGACTGGGAGTCGCCAGCTGGTTGGATTCCACACACCCAAGTGGGCGGCTCTCTGGGTGCCATTTATTGGCTG
>NW_004443977.1:4486690-4487888 GCF_000243295.1 Trichechus manatus latirostris | reverse complement strand
CGCTGGTGTGATCACAGGGCTTTTGTTCGTTTGTTCATTTTGAATTGTTTGTTTGTTTTCTTTTCCTTTTCTTGAGTTGGGAGCCCTTTCTGGCCAGGCGGAGCTGCGTGGCAAGGAACTCCCCTTCAGCTTCCACAGATGTGCAGAGGGATACCTGAGGACATTTCTTTCTTTGCTGGGTTTTTTTTTTCTTCTTCTTCTTCTTTTTGGGGGGGGCTTTCTTGTTCTTTTCTTTTTTTTAATTTCTTTTGTTTTCTTTTCCCTCTTTTTCCCTTTTTGTCTTTTTTCATTGCTCAGTTTCTCATCTCTCTATATCTTCCTTCTCTTTCTGATCCCTGAATACCAGGTGTTGTATACCTCTACGCCTTCTACCCAGGCTGTATTACGACACCTGAGAGCGACTTTCCCAGACCTCATAGCTGCATCGGTGGGATCCCTGGGAACTTTGTGGTTCTTTAACCTTTCTGATTTTTATTTATTCATTCTTTTCTTTTCTTCTTCTTCCCCTTTCTGTTTTTCTCCATTTCATAGTCTCTCATCTCTCCATTCCAACGGCAAGCTCCCCTAGCATTCTTTTTTGTTGGTTTGTATGTTTTTTGGCTCCTGTTCCTCTCTCCTCTCTCCAACGTCCATCTTAGCTCCACACATAACAATCTCCCGGCTGCATCCTGCCTACCTGCACTGTGCGCTTGACATCACACCACCAAGCAGCACAGGCACGGCCTACTGGAATCTGCCCAGCGCTGATTACCGACCAGCCCTGCTGGCTGTAGTAAGTGCCACAAACAACCCGTCCCAATAACTCCTCTTCAGCTAGACCTGCCCAGCTGTACCATATCTGAGTGACTGAACCTACCAGTTGGAGAAGGAGGTGAAAAGTATTGAGCACACAGACAAGCAAACAACAAAGAACACACAGTCCGCCTGCTCAGGCATAGCCAAATTTTTTTTTTTAAAAAAGGGATGAAACAAACAAATCTACAATCAATAAACAAGAAAAATAACTACTGAAAGCCCCGAAAACAGCAGACAATATCAAAACATTTACAAAAACAGGAAAGAATGGTTCCAGCAGGCGTCCAAATTAAAACACCAGATGTCTCTCCTGTGGAACAAAATGCACTAGAAATACCTGACAGGGAATTCAAATCTCTAATACTCGGAATTTTCCAAGAACTGAGGCAAAAAGCTGACAAAC
>NW_004443977.1:4467777-4480612 GCF_000243295.1 Trichechus manatus latirostris | reverse complement strand
TAAATAATAAATAAAAAATAATAACAACTAGTATTGATAATTCATTGCTATTTTTACTATAGAAAATTCACTTCTGAACCGTTTAGATTTCACGCAAATCGTTCAACATGTGAAACTCACTACCCTTCTTTTCCTTTTATAAATGGGGAAGAAAATTCACAAACTCTTCCTGGGTAGTACAAATGGTTAATGGGCTCAGCAGCAAACCCAAAGGCTGAAAGTGCCAGTCCACCCAGAGGCACATAAGAATAAAGTCCTGGCAATCTACTTTCAAAACATCAGCCATTGAAAACTCCACAGAGCACAGTTCTACTCTGACACACATGGGGTTGCCATGAGTCGGAGTCGACTCAACAGGAACTGTTTTTTTGTTTTTGTTTTTAATACCCACAGGGAATAAAAGAGGCAGCAGAAGAGAGAAAGCCAATATTCAGCAGATATAAGCAGATCTCAGGTGGCACACAAAATACTAATAAGCAGCATTTTGTAAAGACTGTTACAAAATAAAGAGAAATAAAAAGCAAGAAACAAACAAAAATTATAGGATTGTAAGTGAAAGAGGAAAATCCAAAAGGGCTGGTTTATTAGTTTATGTAGTTGCTCCATAAACAAAATGACTAAGGAACAAATTACAAAAATATACACCTTAATAAATTCTAGGAAAACATTCAATACCTGGAAGTAAGACATGAGAATAAACATTGCATAAAGTTTGTGGTATTGGCAGAGAAATAACGCTTACCAATTATTTTTTAAATGTAGCAACAATAAACATGATTTCCATTCTCCATCAAATAAACCCCACTTTACTTACAAAAAGATTTGTGAAGCAAGGATCTTACTTGATTTGGCAAAACAAAAGAGAGGCTCAGACGATAAAGTCTGTGTCACGTTCATGCTTGTCGTTGTTGTTGTTGTTAGGTGTCATTGAGATGGTTCCAAGGCATAGCGACCCTATGTACAACAGAACGAAACCCTGCCCGATCCTGCACCATCCTCACAGTCTTTGCCATGCTTGAGCACATTTTTGCAGCCACTGTTCAAATCCATCTCATTAAGGTCTTACTTTTTTTCACTGACCCTCTACTTTACCAAGAACTATGTCCTTCTCCAGGGCCTGATTCCTCCTGATAACATGTCCAAAGTATGTGAGACAAAATATTGCCATCCTTGCTTCTAAGGAGCATTCTGCCAAGGCAGCTTTGTTCATTCTTCTAGCAGTCCATGGTATATTCAATATTCTTCACCAACAATATAATTGAAAGGCACCAATTCTTCTTAGGTCTCCCTTATTCATTTTCCAGCTTTCACATGCACATGAGGTGACTGAAAACATCATGGCTTGGGTCAGGCACAGCTTAGTCCTTAAAGTGACATCTTTGCTTTTAACACTTCAAAGAGATACTTTGAAGCAGATTTGCCCAATGCAATGCATCATTTGATTTTTTGACTGCTACTTCCATGGGCATTGATTGTTGATTCAAGTAAAATGAAATCCTTGACAACCTCAATCTTTTCTCCATTTATCATGATGTTGCTTATTGGTCTAGTTGTGAGGATTTTTGTTTTCTCTACGTTAAGGTGTAATCCATACTGAAGGCTGTGGTCTTTGATCTTCATCAGTAAGTGCTTCGCGTCTTCTTCACTTTCAGCAAGCACGACTGTATCCTCCGCATACTGTAGGTTGTTAATGAGTCTTCCTCCAATACTGATGCCCCATTCTTCTTCATAGAGTCCAGCTTCTCGGATTATTTGCTCAGCATGCAGAATGAATAATTATGGTGAAAGGATACAACCCAGATACACGCCTTTCTTGACTTTAAACCATGCAGTATCCCCTTGTTCTGTTTGAAAGACTGCCTCTTGGTCTATGTACAGGTTCCTCATGAGCACAAGTAAGTGTTCTGGAATTCCCGTTCTTTGCGATGTTATACATAATGTGTTATGATCCACACAATCGAATGCCTTTGCATAGTCAATAAAACACAGGTAAACATCTTTCTAGTATTCTCTTTCAGCCAGGATCCATCTGACATCAACAATGACATCCTTGGTTCTAAGTCCTCTTCTGAATCTGGCTTGAATTTCTGGCAGTTCCCTGTCAATGTACTGCTGCAACCACTTTTGAATGATCTTCAGAAAAATTTTACTTGTGTGTGATATTAATGACATTGTTCAATAATTTACGCATTCTGTTGGATCAACTTTCTTTGGAATGGGAAAAAATATGGATCTCTTCCAGTCGGTTCCCCAGGTAGCTCTCTTCCAAATTTCTTGTCATAGATGAATGGGCACTTCCAGTGCTGCATCCCTTTATTGAAACATCTCAGTTGGTATTCCATCAATTCCTGGAGCTTTGTGTTTCATCAGTGCATTCAGTGCAGCTTGGATTCCTTCCTTCAATAACATCAGTTCTTGATCATATGCTACCTCCTGAAATGGTTGAACATCAACCAATTCTTTTTGGTCCAGTGACTCTGCGTATTCCTTCCATCTTCTTTTGATGCTTCTGCGTCATTTAATTTTGTCTCCATAGAATCCTTCAATATTGCAACTCAAAGCTTGAATTTTTTCTTCAGTTTTTTCAGCATAAGAAATACCAATCGTGTCCTTCTCTTTTGGTTTTCTAATTCCAGGTCTTTGCACGTTTCATTATAATACTTTACTTCATCTTCTCGAGCTGCCCTTTGAAATCTTTTCGTTCAACTCTTTTACTTCATCATTTCTTCCTTTCACCTTAGCTAGTCTAAGTTTCAGAGTCTCTTCTGACATTCATTTTGGCCTTTTCTTTCTTTCCTGTCTTTTTAATGACCTCTTGCTTTCTTCATGTATGATGTCCTTGGTGTCATTCCACAACTCATCTGGTCTTCAGTTGTTAGAGTTCAAGGCATCAAATCTATTCTTCAGATGGTCTGTGAATTCAGGTGGGATATACTCAAGGTCATATTTTGGCTCTTGTGGACTTGTTCTAATTTTCTTCAACTTCAACTTGAACTTGCATAGGAGCAAGTGATTGTCTGTTCCACAGTCATCCCTCAGTCTTGTTTTGACTGATGATATTGGACTTTTCCATCGTCACTCTATCCACAGATGTAGTTAATTTGATTCCTGCATATTCCATCTGGTGAGGTCCACGTGTGTAGTCACTGTTTATGTTGTTGCAAAAGAAGTATTTGCAATGAAGAAGTCGTTGGACTTGCAAAATTTTATCATGGGCTGTCCATCCATCGTCGTTTCTATCACCAAGGCTATATTTTCCAACTACCAATCCTTCTTCTTAGTTTCCAACTTTTGCATTCCAATCGCCAGTAATTATCAATGCATCTTGATTGCACGTTTGATCAATTTCAGACTGCAGAAGTTGGTAAAAATCTTCAATTTCTTCATCCTTGGCTTTAGGGGTTGGTGCATAAATTTGAATAACAGTCGTATTAACTGGTCTTCCTCATAGGGACATGGATATTATCCTATCACTGACAGCATTGTACTTCAGGACAGATCTTGAAATGTTCTTTTTGATGATGAATGTGACACCGTTTCTCTTCAATTTGTCATTCCTGGCATAGGAGACCATATGATTGATTCAAAATGGCCAATACTAATCCATTTCGGCTCACTAATGCCGAGGATATCTACCTTCAAGTGTTCCATTTCATCTTTGACAACTCCTGATTTTCCTAGATTCATACTTCGTACATTCCACTTTCTGATTACTAATGGATGTTTTCAGCTGTTTCTTCTCATTTTGAGTCATGTCACATCAGCAAATGACAGTCCCGAAAGCTTGACTCCATCCATGTCATTAAGGTCAACTCTACTTTGAGGAGGCAGCTCTTCCTCAGTCGTATTTTAAGTGCCTTCCAACCTGAGGGGCTCATCTTCCGGCACTATATCAGACAATATTCCACCGCTATTCATAAGTTTTTCACTTCCCAATTTTTTCAGAAGTAGACTGCCACGTCCTTCTTCCTAGTCTGTGTTAGTCTGGGAGATCAGGTGAAACCTGTCCACCAAGGGTGACCCTGCTGGTATTTGAAATACCAGTGGCAAGGCTTCCAGCATCACTACAACATACAAGCCACCACAGTACAACCATTACAGACACGTGGTGGTCATGGTTCTTAAGTGCATACAATACCAAAACTCCACATAGCACTCTTAACGTTTAGTAATATTCTAGAAAATTCCATGTCTCCACCATATTATCCTCATGTTTATCATCTAATGCTTATTAATGACAGAAAAATGCATAGAATACAATTACATTTATACAAATGTCAAAAACATGTAATGCTGAAGTATGCATATTTGATAAATCTACAAATAAAAGGAAATGTAATGAAATGATTAACACAAAAATCAGAAGAATGATCACCTGTGGATAGGGAGAGAAAAAGGAAGGCCTTTGGGAGGGATATTTGGGGTGGTTCAAAGACTCTGTCAATACTCTTTATTTAGGCACAGGAGCTCACTTTATTGTTCTTTAAACTACACATCTATACTGTCTCTACTCTTTTTCTATATATGATTACATTTTTTAATTCAAAAATTACTTTAGGATCTAAAATATTATATTGTAATTTGTCTAATGTTATTTTTCTCTTTTTAAATTTTTCTCTTTAGAATCCACAGACACTGAACACTTTCAAAGAACATAACACCCATAACTTTCTCTAAAATTATATAAGAATATTATTTACATTGAAAACTTGTTTGAGATTACTGAAATTCAAATTCTATTCCCACAAGCCAAAACTAATTTTAAAAGTAAAAGAGAAACATCTCTTTCTAAACTAGACCATATGGTGACATAAAATTGGCAACTGTTAACACACTTCTGAGCGGGAACAAAATACTCAACTTGAAAAACTGTAATTAACTTAACTGTAAACCTTAAGGACTACTTGGCTGTACTATACATGACAACATGACACGTACTTCCTCTATAAAGCTCTGAAATCAGTTTTCACAATTTTTTCCTTCATCGAATATTTCAAATTTTTATTTATTCTAAATTCATATTTTCCTATGATAAATTATAAGATTTATTAAAATGCAATAGTAAATGTATACATGATTTGGTTTGGAAATAAATATTACTGCATGCAAATTACCAACTTATAGTAAACCAAAATAAGATAAACTAATAATAACTAATACAAACATAACAATCCAAAAAAGCATTTTTTATAAACTTTTGGAAATTAACTTGCAAAAAAAAATTATCTCATAATATGCATACTTAATTTCATCGCGTAGTTGCTTGTAAATATTTGATAAGTCTCATCCTTCATAACAGTAAAAAAAAATTGATAATTGTGGATTTAAATGTCTAGTCAATAATAATTCATTTTCATACTTTCTCCTAGGAGTTTTGTTTTATTCTACATACAAGAATAAATATTGAATTAAAACTCCTTTTCTAGTGAGAGATAGTGCCCCAAACTATTAATAATATTCTCAAAGTGGAAGCAACTATGGGTGTTTTTTATTTTTTATATATTTCACCATTTCTAAATTTTAATAATAAACTTGTCACTTTGATATAAAATGTTGTTTTAAAATTCTTTGATAACTCTTCCCTTAATCATTACAATTTTTATCTCATGCCCTAAATTCAGAGTGAGTAACTATGAATTTGTCTTACTCCTAAAGTCAGAGTAAATGACAATTTGTTGTTCCCTAACTTCAGAGTAAATAACATTTAATTGAAGAATCTCTCTTGTCACACCAACCTCAGCCCAAAATAAGTAAATAAATAAATTAATAGAGCATAGATTTAAAAAATTAAACTAAAATGACTGAGAGAATGAACAAGGAAGAGAGAGGGAGATAAATACATGAAAAGAATAAGACAGATGGCAAGATTTATGAGGAACAGCTAGTTGACTAATAAACCAACTTCTTCTCAAATTATAGTCACTGGCTAAGTAAGGTTGAAGTTGATCAGGCAATCAGAGTAAGGGCAGTCTGAGATGGCACAGCCAAATACTGACACCAGAAGCTTACAGAAAGACACTGCAAGACCCATATCTAACAGTAGAGTATATAATTATAAGAAACATAAAGTTATTCAGTACAGGATTTTAGGAATTCTATTCAGGTAATTAGGATTCGCAACTAAAAGAACCAGTTTCTTTATGCTAGGTCGGACTTTATTCCTTTTGACCAAAGGGCACTTAAAAATATCACAGAGCAAAGTACAGTTGCAAACTTGATCTTCAAAGTAACTTACACATGTCAGTCAAGAAAAAGTTGCACAGGCACAGCCAAGATGGCGGCTTAGTCACACGCACTATAAAGTCCCTCTGCACCAAAGACCAAAAAAAAAAAACAAAACAGAAATATATAACAATCTCAGAACCCTGAACATCAAAAAAGGTCTAAGAACTGAATCAAACACCAATTGGAAGGAAAAAGTGAATGAAAACAGAGAAAGAGGAGTAACATGGAACAGAGGAGCTAAGCTACCCAAAGCGATATATAAACATAATGCAATCCAGTCCAAATCGCAAGAGTATTCTTCAATGAGATGGAAAAACTAATTACTAACACTATATGGAAGGGAAAGAGGCCCCAAATAAGTAAAGCTTTACTAAAGAAGAACAAAGTAAGAGGCCTCACACTACCTGATCTTAGAACCTACTATACAGCCACGGTAGTCAAAACAGCCTGGTACTGGTACAACAGACACATCGACCAATGGAACAGAACTGAGAACCCAGATGTAAATCCATCAATCTATGGACAGTTGATCTTCGACAAAGAATCAAATCTTTTGAATGGGGAAGAGACAGTCTGCTCAATAAATGGTGCTGGTAAAATTGGCTATCTATCTGTAGAAAAATGAAGCAGGGCCCATACCTCACACTATACACAAAAACTAACTCAAAATGGATCAAAGACCTAAATATAAGACCCAAAGCTACAAGAATCATGGAAGAAACAAAAAGGACAATGCTAGGGGCCCTAATACATGGCATACATAGAATATCAAACATAACTAAAACTGCATACACAAAAGAAGATGAACTAGATTAAACACTTATGCTCAAAAGACTTTTCTAAAATATTATAAAAAGAACCTACAGATTGGGAAAAAAAAAATTGGGCTATGACATATCTGACAAGGGTGTAATCTCTAAAATTTATAGAAAACTTCAATACTTCAACAAAAAAAAGACAAATAATCCAATTAAAATATCAGCAAAGGATATGAATGACACTTCAGGCTGCTAACAAATATATGAAGAAATGCTCACAATTATTAGTAAGTAGAGAGATGCAAATCAAACTACAATGAGATACCATCTGTCTTAGTTATCTAGTGCTGCTGTAACAGAAATACCACAAGTGGATGGCCTCTACAAACCGAAGTTTATTCTCTCACAGTCTAGGAAGCTAGAAGTCCAAATTCAGGGTGCCAGCTACAGAGGAAGTCTTTCTCTGTCTGTTGGCTCTGGGCAAGGTCCTCGTCATCAATCTTCCCCAGGTCTAGGACTTTTTCAGCACAAGGAGCTCAGGTCCAAAGGACATGTGCTCCTGGCTCTTCTTGCTGTGGTAATGAGGTCCCCATGTCTCTCTGCTCACTTCTCTCTTTTATATCTCAAAAGAGATTGACTCAAGATACAATTTAATCGTGTAGATTGAGTCCTGTCCCATTAACATAACTGTCTCTAATCCTGCCTCATTAACATCATAGAGGTTGGATTTACAACACATAGGAAAATCACATCAGATGACAAAATGGTGAATAATCACACAGTACTGCAAATCATTGCCTAGCCAAGCTGACACACTTTCAGGGGACACAATTCAATCCATAACACCATCTCACCCAGACATTACTGGCACTAATCAAAAAAACAAAAAATACCAAATGTTGTTGATGTTGTAGGTAGGCTGGAACTTTTATACATTGCTGGTGGGAATGTAAAAATGGTACACCACTATGGAAAATGGTATGGTGCTTCCTCAAAAAGCTAGAAATAGAAGTATCACATGATCCAGCAATCCCACTCCCAGGTATATACCCTAAAGAAATAAGAGCCATGACATGAATAGATATATGCACATCCATGTTCATTGAAGCATTATTCACAACAGCAAAAAGGTAGAAGAAATTGAAATACTCATTAATAGATAAATGGATTAACAAACTATGGTACATATACACAATGGAATAAACAATAATGATGAATCTACAAAACATCTCACAACATGGATGAATTTGGGGGACATTATTCTGGATGAAATTAGTCAATTCCAAAAGGACAAACACTGTATGAGACTGCTATTATAAAGTAACAAAAGGTTTACACATGGGGAAAAAAAAAATGTCTTTGATGGTTATCAGGGATAGGATGGGGAGGGAGGGAAAATTACCAAATAGATAGTAAGCACATGTTAATATTGGTGAAGGGAAAGGCAATACACAATATGGGAGAAATCAGCACAACATGACTAAGGCAAGAGAGGATACAGAGAAAAGGGGAAGGAATAAAGGACAACTACAGTAACTAGGGTCAAGTCAGAACTGACTCGATGGCAGCGGGTTCGGTTTTTTACAGTAACTACTATAGCACAGACAATCCTGCAACAATAGTATTAATGAACAATAAATTATGAATGGATACACAGATAAATAGATATGCCAAGAGGTGAGGGAGGGTGTAAGAGAGCACATCCACTGGCAGATACAGGTTTGGTGGTGGAAATGTCTAAATAAATGACTGTAAGTGCTCCTCATATATTAATATAGACAATAGAGCACCCAAGTGGCACAGTCAGGGAAACTTCTTAGACATAACTGAACACCTTATGGGATGAAGTTACCAGGCTCGAAGGCAATGGACCATAGGCTTGGGGGATATCTATGTCAACTGACACTACATAGTTCTTAAAGATAATGTTCAACATCCTACTTTGGTGAGTAGCATATGGGGTCTTAAAAGCTTGCGAGGGTCCATCTAAGATACAATTATTGGTTTATTTCAGTCCAGAGCAAAGGAGAGTAAAAAAACCCAAAGACTAAAGGGAGCAATTAGTCCAAAGGACTAATAGACCACATGAACCACATCCTACATGACTCTGAGACCAGAAGAACTAGATGGTGCCCAGCTACCACTACGGACCACTCTGACTGGGATTACAACAGAGGATTCCAGAAAGAGAGGGGAAAAATGTAGAATAAAAAATCAAATTCACAAACTTACTGGTCTCACAGAGAATGGAGGAACTCCCAAGACTATGGTCATAAGATACCCTTCTGACCTGGAACTGAAGCCATTTCTGGTGACCACCTTCCAGCCAAACAACAGACAAGCCCATAAAATAAACAATAATACCCAAGAGGAACATGCTTCTTAGAACAATCAATTATAAGAGATCAAAAGGACATTATTTGCCCAAAATCAAAAATGGAAAGACAGGAAGGAGTAGAAAATCAGGATGAAAGGAAATGGGGAACCCAGGGTGGAAATGGGGAGAGTGCTGACACATTGTGGGGAACGAAGTCAAGGTCATGAAACAGTTTATAAACAAACTATCGAATGGGAATCTAATTTGCTCTGTAAAAATGTACAAAATAAAAAAAGTTGCAATGTATTTATTCATAAATTAGATGAACTACCTAGAGGTAATTTTATAAAGGAGTTATTTGTAAACTATGAGTTTATTTTAATGGAGATGTCTATGATAATATATAATATCATAAATTTGGCAACAAAGGTTCAGTTTTGGAGTTGAATTGAACATTAGAGATTAACTTGTGCAACCACCATTCCAATGAACAACGGCCCTCAAATTTTAAAGCCTTCTTTTATATTTATCATTTTTTACACTATTTAGTCATTTGGAGAGTTCGATTTCCTGAGATTATGATAGTTTCATGCCATTCTTTCATATTATATCTGATTGTATTCCTCTTAAAGGTTATCTATATATTAAAACAAGTATTTTTTCTGATGATAACAGAAATATATATTCCTTGTAGAAACTGCAATAAGAAAAATATAGAAAATAATCTCATTTCACAGAGGAAAAAATATGTTAATATTTTGGTGTACATCCTTCCTATTTTTTTCTTTTTTTCTGCATATATTTAACAGGCATGTACTCTAACTTTATAAATGTTTTTATTTTATTTTAAATATTATATTAACTTAATATATCATGAGCAATACTTATGCATGATTTTTAAAGAATTTGTAGTATTATATAATCAACATATACTTTACTTAAACATTCACTGATGGTTATAGATTGATTGCTTTCCATTGTTTTGTTACTATAAACATGACTGCAATAAACATCTTTGTATATATAATCTGTCTAAGCATCACCAAACTTAACTGACATTTCTTTAACATGAAATATTAGGAAATTACTGAATCAAGGATGATTTCAAAAATTCAAATATGAGAATGCTACATGTTTCTTTTAAACCTTAATTGGTAAGAAAGCACAATAAATAGTCATCTGAAGATAATAGAATGTACCCTTTTATCTTTACTAAGTTAACATCAGTTTACAGTCATATTTCCAGGTCTTAAAGCCTCCCATAATTCTTTTTCAATCAACATTATTGAGATAAAAATTTACAATAAAATGCACACATTTTAAGTATATAGATGGAGTTTGGACAAATGAAAGCAGTTCTATAACCACGATTAAAATCAAGATACAGAATATTTCCACTACATCCCTAGTGCCTCTACACAGTCATTCATACCCCCACTTCACCCTGTTTTAGGCACACACTAATCTGATTTCTGGAAACCATGGTGGCGTAGTGGTTAAGAGCTACAACTGCTAACCAAAAGGTAGGCAGTTAGAATCCACCATGTGCTCCTTGGAAACCCTATGGGGCAGTTCTACTCTGTCCTATAGGGTAGGAATTGACTCGATGTCTACAGGTTTGGTTTGGTTTTTTAATCTGATTTCTAGCCTATAGATGTGTTTTGCCTCTTTATTTGTATTACTGTTCTTCTGTATGTAACATCTCTTTTGCTACTTTCAAGATTTTCCCACTTACATTTTTAACGATTTGGATATGATGTGCCTAGGTATGATTTTTTGTGTTTATGGACATTCTTCTCTAATTCCAGGTCTTTGCACATTTCATTATAATACTTTGATTCGTCTTCTTGAGACACTCTTTGAAATCTTCTGTTCAGCTCTTTTACTTCATCATTTCTTCCATTCACTTGAGCTAGTCTATATTTAAGAGCAAGTTTCAGAGTCTCTTCTGACATCCATTTTGGTCTTTCCTTTCTTTCCTGTCTTTTTAATGACATTTTGCTTTCTTCATGTATGATGTCCTTGATGTCATCCCACAACTTCTCTGGTCTTCAGTCATTAATGTTCAATGTGTCAAATCTACTCTTAGGATGGTCTCTAAATTCAGGTAGGATATACTCAAGGTCATACTTTGGCTCTCGAGGACTTGTTTTAATTTTCTTCAGCTTCGATTTGAACACGCATATGAGTAATTGATGGTCTGTTCCACATTCGGTTCCTGACCTTGTTCTGACTGATGATATTGAGCATTTCCATCTTCTCTTAAAACAGATGTAGTTGAATTGATTCCTGTGTATTCCATCTGGCGAGGACCACGTGTATAATCACCATTTATGTTGTTCAAAAAAGGTATTTGCCATGAATAAGTTATTGGTCTTGCAAAATTCTATCATGTGACCTCCAGCATCATTTCTGTCACCAAGGCCATATTTTCTAACTACAGATTCTTGTTTGTTTCCGTCCTTTGCATTCCAATCACCAGTAATTATCAATGCATCTTAATTGCATGTTTCATCAATTTCAGACTGCAGAAATTGGTAAAAATTTTCAGTTTATTCATCTTTGGCCTTAGTGGTTGGTGTGTAAATTTGAATAATAGTCATATTAACTAGTCTTTCTTATAGGCGTACAGATATTATCCTAACACTGACAGTGTTGTACTTCAGGACAGATCTTGAAATGTTCTTTTAGATGATGAATGTGACGCCATTCCTCTCCAATTTGTCATTCCCGGCTTAGTAGAGAATATGACTGTCCAATCGAAAATGGCCAATACCAGTTCATTTCAGCTCACTAATGCCGAGGATATCTATCTTCAAGTGTTCCATTTAATTTTTGACAACTACTAATTTTCCTAGATTCGTACTTCATACATTCCACATTCTAATTATTAACGGATGTTTCCAGCTGTTTTTTCTCATTTTGAGTCACGTCACATCAGCAAGTGAAGGTCCCAAAAGCCTAGCTCCCTCCACTTCATTAAGCTCGACTACTTTGAGGTGCTCCTTGGAAACCCTATGGTGCAGTTCTACTCTGTCCTATAGGGTCGCTATGAGTCAGAATCAACTGGATGGCACTGGGTTTGGTTTTTGGTGTTTTCTACTTTGAGGAGGCAGCTCTTCTCCAGTTGTATTTTGAGTGCCTTCCAACCTGAGGGGCTCATCTTCCAGCACTATATCAGACAATGTTCTGCCGCTACTCTTAAGGTTTTCACTTGCCAATTTTTTCAGAAGTAGACTGCCAGGTCCTTCCTCCTAGTCTTCCTCAGTCTGGATGCTCCACTGAAACCTGTCCACCATGGTCACCCTGCTGGTATTTGAAATACTGGTCGCATAGCTTCCAGCATCATAGCAACCCACAGGCCACCACAGTATGACAAACTGACAGATGAGGGGTGGACATATATATATGTCCATACACATATATATACACATATATACATAAATACATATATATATCTTATATTACTATGATACATTTGTCACTAGTAATGAACTAATACTGATATATTATTATTAACTAAAGTCCATATTTC
>NW_004443977.1:4409616-4467677 GCF_000243295.1 Trichechus manatus latirostris | reverse complement strand
GTTTATGGAGAGAAGGCTACTCTGGTACCAGGTACTCCATTATGGCCAGAAGCAGAAGTCCTCCCACTATTGATGATTAATATTTTTCTCTAAAACTAATCTATACAATATCATATATAATCTTAATATTTTCATTAAAAGTTTAATTTTTGAAGAAGCTTCTGTGCTAGTTATTCATATTTAAATATCCTTAGAATATTAGGGTTTCATCACATTTTACTTTTACCTCTGATTTCAGGAACAGTGTAACTACGCCCAATTTCCATGTGACGCAATGTTGCTTCAAGTCCAGATATCTAAATAATAAAATACAGACATACGAGTTTATTTACAAAATGACTCAAAAAAGGTTAAATAAAATGCAGTGTTTAAATACTGATCGTAAAATATCAAAATTATTAATCTCTCAAATTAATTCATATCAATTTTTAAAATTCAAGCAAATTTTAACAAATGGAAAACATAACTATTTTAAATTCAATTTCATGAGCAATTATGAAGTATCTATTATGGACATGCCTCTGAAACATTTATTTCACTACATAGGTTCCTGAATCAAGAATAAGCACTGCACATTTTGAATGACAATTATTCAGTATTCTATTTTGAGAGAGGATTCTCCTCTGTGCAAATTGTTTCACAACAACTTAATTTATCTTTATTTTTATAAAATAATAAGTAAATCTTACTTGGGAAGTAAAGTATGAAGAAGCTATTTTTATTCCCAAAACTCTTAGCTCATTTTTCCAGCCACAGCCACTTCCTGTTTTATTAAACATGTTTTATAATTAAGAACATTTGTTAGTGGTAATGTAACATTTACCTATATTTCCCATACAACAGACTTAAATTTAAAATTCAACCTTAAGAAAGATATCTCATCACTCATTGCATATGATTATACCAACACAAAATACCACCTGTTTAATTATATTCAGATACATACATTTTGTTCCTGCTATCACTCAGAAGAAACATTTATTAATGGAAAAGAACAGATAATAAATTATAATCTATAGGTTAGTATTCATAAAATGCCTAGGGGGAAAGAAACGACATATTTATATCTATTCCTGGAGGTCAAATAGATCGCAAATTTTTGAAGTTAAACTTCTTACTTAGAATAGTTAAAGATTTACAGAATTTTACAAGTACAGTACAGAGTTCCTGTATACCCCACACCCCATTTTCTCTATTGCTAACATCTTATACTACTACCATGATACATCTGTCACTAGTAATGAACCAATATTGATGTATTATTATTAACGAAAGTCCATATTTTATTCAGACTTTATTAATTTTCACTAACATTCCTTTTCTGTTCCAGAATCCCATTCAGGTTACTACTTTCCATTTAGGCATCATGCCGCCTTAGCCTCCTATAGATTGGGGCAGTTTCTCAGACTTTTCTTGTAGGGTAAGGTACAGGTAGGGTAGTATTTTGCAGAATATCTTTCAGTGTGGTTTGTCAGATATTTTTCTCATGGTTAGATTAGATTTATTGTTTGGGGGGGGAGGGGAAGACCCTAGAGAAGTGCCATTACTATCCCATGACATCAAGAGTACATGCTCCCACATGACTTACCACTGATGATGTTAACCTTGATTACATGACTGAGATAGTGTTTGCCAGGTTTCGCCACTGTAAAATTACTCCTTCCACCCCATCTGTTTTCACCGTACTTTTGCAAGCAAGTCATTAAGGACAGCCAACACTTAAGGGGTGAGGTGTTAAACTCTACCTCCTTGAGAGAAGGCATATCCACATAAATTATTTGGAATTCTTTTGCAGAAAGATTTGTGTCTTCTCCCTCATTTATTTATCCAATCATTTATTAGTATCGTTATGGATATATAGATATTTATTTTATACTTTAGGTTATAATCCAATACCACATTATTTATTTTGTTGTTCAAATTGTTCCATCTTTAACCACTGGGAGCTCTTTCAGGTTGGTTCCCGTAATGAGGAGTATGACCCTATTTTTTGATGTTTGATGATTAACAGCTTTTAAGGCTCACCCCCCTTTCTTCCCTTTATGACCCAAATCTCATCAAGCTGGTCAGAAAGTCTGAATGCTCCCTCTTCTGGCTCTGGTGGGACAAGCAAACCATGCAAGCCCCTCTCTGCATATGAGAAATCTTACCTTGGCCCCAACCCCTAACCACAATAAAAACTCTGAACCAGTCTCCTTTCTTTGATCTCTCTTAAGCCACTTGGAACCTGTTTGGGAGGCCAGCCTTACTTTCCACAATTATAAAAGTAATAAAACTTGTCATGCCCTCTTGGTGTATGTATTGTATCATCAGTCTCAACACTTGAACCAAAATTTGGGTGCTGGTCCTCTGCTCTACAGGTGGCTACAGAGTACCAGTGTCCCTCAACCAGGGTTTTGAAACGGCTTATTCCTATTCCAAGCCTTGCTGAGAATCTGCATTTCCAACCCAGAAATACTGAATCAGAATCCACAGTTTAACTAGATTTCCAGGTGACTCTTGTATATAACTTCCCAGGAACTTGTTAGAAATGCAAATTCTCAGCAGGGGTAGAAACTAAACAGGTTTTAAGCCCTGCCCTCAACATACCCCACTGTTTTATCGGGTTTTCTTGTTTTTTCTGTTTCAGTTTCATTTGCTTGTTGTTTTGTTTGTTTGTCTGCATGTTTTTATGAGCACTTCCTCACTTTCTGGCACAATAGGATGTTCCAGGCTCATCTTATATACTCCCATTCTACCCCTAGAATCCAATACACATCTGTCAGTTTGGCACACAGTGGTGGCTTGTGTGTTGCTGTGAAGCTGGAAGCTATGCCACCCGTATTTCAAATACCAGCAGGGTAATATATAGTGGACAGGTTTCAGTAGAGCTTCCAGGCTAAAACAGACTAGGAAGAAAGACCTGGCGATTTACTTCTTAAAAAAAAATTGGCCAGTGAAAACCTTATATAGCAGAACATTGTCTGATACAGTGCTGGAAGATAAGCCCCTCAGGTTGGAAGGTGCTCAAAATATGACTGGGGAAGAGCTGCTCCCTCAAAGTACGGTCAACCTTAATGACATGCATGGAGTGAAGTTTTGGGACCTTCATTTGCTGATGAGATACAACTCAGAAGGGAAGAAACAGCTGCAAACATCCATAAATAATCAGAAGGTGGAATGTACAAAGTATCAATCTAGGAAAATTGGAAGTTGTCGAAATGAAATGGAACGCTGGAAGATAGATATTCTAGGCATTAGTGAGCTGAAATGGACTGGTATTGGGCATTTTGAATCAGATAATCATATGGTCTACTATGCAGGGAATGACAAATTGAAGAGGAATGGTGTCCCATTCATCATCAAAAAGAACATTTCAAGATCTATCCTGAAGTACAACACTGTCAGTGATAGGATAATATTCATATGCCTACAAAGAAGACCAGTTAATATAATATTCAAATTTACACACCAAAGCCAAAGATAAAGAAACTGAAGATTTTTACCAATGTCTGCTGTCTGAAACTGATCATTAATGCAATCAAGATGCACTGATGATTACTGCTGATTGGCATGTGAGAGTTGGAAAGAAAAAAGGATCAATAGTTGGAAAATATGGCCTTGGTGGTAGAAAAAATGCCGGATATCGCAAGATAGAATTTTGCAACAACAAATTCATTGGAAATACCTTTTTTCAACCACATAAAGGGCAACTACACATGTGAACTACACCAGATGGAATACACAGGACTCGAATAGACTACATGTGTGGAAAGTGACAATGAAAAAGCTCAATATCACTAATCAGAACAAGGCCAGGGGCTGACTGCTGAACAGACCACAAACTGCTCACATGCAAGTTCCAGTTGAAGCTGAAGAATATTAAAACAAGTTCATGAGAGTCAAAGTACAACCTTGACTATATATATCCTACCTGAATATAGATACTATCTCAAGAATAGATTTGACACACTAAACATTAATGACCGAAGACCAGACGAGTTGTGGAATGACATCAAGGACATCATACATGAAGAAAACAAAAGGTCATTAAAAAGACAGGAAATACAGAAAAGACCAAAATGGATGTCAGAAGACTCTGAAACTTGCTCTTAAACACAGAGTAGCTGAAGTGAATGGAAGAAACAATGCAGTAAAAGAGCTGCACAGAATATTTCAAAAGGTGGCTTGAGAAGACAAAGGATTATAATGACATGTGCAAAGACCTGGAGTTAGAAAACCAAAAGGGAAGAATACTCTCAGCACTTCTCAAGCTGAAAGAACTAAAGAAAACATTCAAGACTCAAGCTGCAATATTGAAGGATTCCACAGGCAAAATATTAAACGACGCAGGAAGCATCAAGATAAGATGGAAGGAATACACAGAGTCTTCATACCTAAAAGAATTGGTCAATGTTCATCCATTTCAGGAGGCAGCATATGTTCAAGAACTGACAGTACTGAAGGAAAAAGTCCAAGCTATGCTTAAGGCACTTTTGAAAAACAAGGGTCCAGGAATTGAGATGTTTCAACAAATGGATGCAAATAGAAGTGCTCACTTGTCTATGCCAAGAAATTTGGAAGACAGCTACCTGGCCAACTCACTGGAAGAGATCCATATTTGTGCCCATTCCAAAGAAAAGTGATTCAACTGAATGTGTAAATTATCGAACAATATCATTAATATCATGCACAAGTACAATTTTGCTGAAGATCATTCAAAAATGGTTGCAGCAGTATATCAACAGGGAACTGCCAGAAATTCAAGCTGGGTTTAGAACCCTGCTGTCTGACCTGCTGATCTTGGGTTCACCAGCCCCTGTGGCTACGCACGTGAAATCAGGAGACGCCTCTAGCCTGACTCACACATTTGGGATGTTCCAGTCTCTACAACCACGTGAGACATTTTCTTTATATAATCTATATATATATATATATATATATATATACAGAGAGAAAGAGAGAGAGAGGTTTATATGCTTTACTGGTTTTGCTTCTCCAGAAAACCTCGCCTAAGACAGCGTGTATACTAACAAATTATATTTTAATTTTTTTTGGATCATAGGGCCCAAACCCAGGATCACTGGACAATACTTTAAATAATTTTGTAAAACTGAAAACAAAATAACAGGTTTCTCTAAATTTTAAATAAGTTCATAACAATTGCACTCGTTGTTTATTATCTAATAAAATGAGAGTACAGACTTTTATCAGATTTTTGTGATTTAATAGTATACTTTCACTTTTTTGTATAAAACCTGACGAGCATTAAAAATGGTTTCTAAGTTCTAACCCTTTGTTCAAAGTATTAGAGAGGCCTATAATGCTTAAGGAGCCCTGATGGTATAGTGGTTAAGTGATACAGCTGTTAACCAAAAGGCTGGCAATTCAAATCCACCAGCTGTTCCTTGGAAACCCTATGAGGCAGTTCTACCCTGTCCTATAGGGTCACTAATAAGTCAGAATTGACTTGATGGCCATAGGTATAATGCTTACAGAAAATCATAGTTAGAAAAGTGTTCATTAAGATAAGATTTTTTATGGAAATGATGATTAGGAATCCCATAATAAATATAAGATGCTTCTTACTGCTTTTAACTCATATCCTAAAAGTTTTGGTTAGAATTGAACCCTCAGAGTATAACTATGTCAAAGACTAAAAACAAAAACATACTACAAAAATAAGCATAAAAATTGGTATCTGATCTCCAATTTTGGATCAATTTCCAGTTTGTAAAGAGAAACTTCATATATTTTTTAATATGTTATCACTTCACTAGTGTTTTGAATAAATTCATTCTATGGTTTCATGATATACTAATAGATTCAAGTTAAAAAGCTAATTAATGGCTGTACAACCAGGATATGCCTGAAAAATATGCTCCAACAGGGAAAAAAAAAGGATTGGTTGGCCAATAAATCATTCTTTTCATGCAGGGTACCTGAACAGGTTCAGTTCATTAAGTGGTAACCTTGGCTTGTTCCCCAAGGACACACCTAAAAAGCTGTAGGATTGGAACAACATTCTCTAATTTGGAGACTATACTAATTGATCCTAGAGTTAGACTGGTGTAAGGGATATCTGACAGTCATTTTGGCCACCCAGCAACTTGGAACACCTTATATTTAGAGAATTATGAGTCTTCCACCTTCCACTCCAGGTATAAGATCCTTACCCAAACCTTCTTCTAACTAGAATACTGATATTATTGCATAGAGTCTATCAATCATGTGTACCTATTTTGAATTTTGAATAAAAATAAAAAATTTAATATGAGGAACCATGTACAGTACGGTTTTCATCCTGAGGAAGGTGGCTGCTACATCAATTTGCACTGGCATCTATAAAATATTCTACAACAGCATCTAATTCCCAGTATTAGCATTATTCACAGTGAAACCTATGGTGGCAGCCCAGTGGTTATATCAATGATATCTCCTACTCAAAGCTGACTTTCTCAAATCATAGTGAATCTACCATATTGAACAGCATATTTGATTGAGAGAGGAAAAGTATTTCTAAATCCTAAAGACAACATTTTTCATGTGAAAAAATAAACCTTTAGAATTCTCCCATTAGTAAAGTAACCATATAATTTATTTTCCAAATTGGTACCTTTTTTTTAGGGTGAAAGTGGAAGCTATTAATAATTAACCTGTGACAACAGGCATAAATCAGGACTGTCTGGGACAAATATGGATACAGAGTGACCCAAAATGTAGAAGAAGACAGGAATATATGCCATCCAATAAAACAAAGAAGTACAAAGGGTTTTGTGCCTGAGAGAGAGAAGGGGAAGCATGAAGTCAGATATAAGGATCCTGAATCATCTCCTAAGGTAAAAATCAAAGTGGGCTAGTTGGAATCAAAAGACACATAAAGTCAGATTATTTGGGGATACTCCAAGTATACAGTGAACTTTCTCCTAGCATCTCGGGGAATAGCCCCTTAAAGAGATCTTCATATTCTGTACTGTGTTAAAAAAAAAAAAAAATACAGTACCTTCCAGGTAGTGGTTAAGAATTGAACAAAGGAAGTGTGACTATGTAGATGGACCTTAAGTTATTTCCAAATTGTCCAGGGCTTGTATTTGTAGTATAGGGAAATCAAAAGTCTCTACAAGCCTCAGTAGGGTACATGGAATTGTTAACATTTGAAGTACTGGACGATAAAGAGGACTAGGGTCAATGAGGCCATAGATGCTAAGGACCTCACAAACAGTTGCTATGACAGGGGTCTGGGACTTAGCAAGGTGTATTAGGTTTGCACCCAAAAGAACCACCCAGAACCATGCACCTCAGTACCAGGAATATGACCAAACCACTCAAACTACATTGGAAAGTGAAGACCAAGAGGATAGCAAGTATACCACAGGCCATACGGACACATAAGTGTCCCCTATACCAGGAACCATCTGGGGAAGAATAAGAAGAGGATCCAACTGAAGGGAGAAAATTAACACAAATAGAAATTTTTTTTAACTAGTCAGTTAACATAACATTCAACATTCAAACATCCTGTTTTAAACCAAAGATACTGTTTTAACCCAGAAAGATCTGGATAGTCTTTAACAAGTAGGTTATGTTTTCTTTTGCCTTCAGCAGGACAAGGACAAAATAAAATCAGCTGCAGATAATAAAATTTCAGTTCCTTGCACATCTGCATAGTAGTATGTAAAATTTAACCCTGCCTCATAGAGAGAGTACTTTTAACCTTTTAACATGTTTTCATTTTGGATCTGTATCAATCATAAAGCAAGTAATTGTATCCCTGTGTAAGAGACAAAACAGACAGATATGTAAAATGGACAGAATGTTTACATGGCTACTTTATAGCACAGTTGAGACTCACACACCACTCCGAATCCTTAGTTCTTTCGATTAAAGCAATGACGAACAACTGGAAGTTCAGAGATTGTGTGTGGCCTAAACATGTTCTCAATATGGCCTTTGATTTAACCTCAGGAATTCCCTTCATTTTTTAGACAGGAGAACTGAAAGTCTTTATAGGAAGTTTACTTAGCCCTAATGACACAGCACATCAGAGGCTAGACAGAGAGCAGAAGTAGAAATAAATGATCTGGAGGGGAGTATAGGTACTTGCCAGCATGGATGCCTGGAAGGCCCAGGGATCCTTGAAGAGTGAAAGATGAGCCTGTGTGGTCTGTCAAGATACCAAGTATGTACAGTCACTTGGGAATGTATGGCCAGGTGATTAATGAACCCTCCCTGGGAAGGATAATAGGGAGATAAGCATGGATCAGGGGAACTAAAGAGAGTTTAAGATGGGCAGCAAACGTCTAAGCTGGGCCTGTAGTAGGAATAAGAAGAAGAAGCAGGCCTGAATCTAGCCCCCAGTACTCTGGGATGTAGTGTACCTCTTCTCAGAGGGTTTGACAGGTTCAATAAAAAAGGAGCGAGGAGATGAAATTCTGAAGAATTGAAATATAATACCATAAAATGTAAATTATTATTAAACTCGTTTTATGCAGTATTATTTGTAATACAATTCAAACATCCAAGAATACAAAATTAAAATTCAAGCACAAGAGGCATGAAGACAAATGATATTTTGCATTTTAGTAGCTAAGAATTTCACTCCACAAAAGACGAAATAAACTTGTTTAAAGCATGTTGTGGTCCAATTAATTACTTTTGTGCGTGGCTTTTCTAGCCATGGTCTTGTAACTCCCACCCAACTGATTGTGTGATAGGGTAACTGTGGCATACCAAGGGGATTTGACAGATTTGCCTTAAAAGAGAGCCAATTCCAGAGCAGAGAGGAGGAGCCCACCACCACCAAGGAAGGAGAGACCAGCAGGAGAGACCCAGCAGCAGCCAGCCAGCGGCAGATGGCGCAGTGGGCTTCCTGGCCCATGGAAAGAGAAAGCTGAGTGTCTTTGGGCAGAGGCTGAGGGCCAGGGATAGGTGTGCCTGCGAGCACAGCTGGGGAGAGGCTATCCTGATGGAAGAACTGTATCCTGTTCTTGAGCCTGAATTGTAACTGTTACTTCCCTAATGAACCCCATAATTGTGAGTATGGTCTGTGAGTTCTGTGTGGCCACTGCAATGAATTGTTAAACCCAGCAGAGAGTACTGTGGGAGCGACAGTTGATGTCAGAATTAGTAGAGATGGCAGAGAGAGGAGGTGTGTCTGACCTCCACCTCAGAGGAATCAGCCTTGGGCTGTTGATCTTGGGGTTGGAGGAAATCAGACATCTCCCCCAAGCCATTTTTACATACATCTTAGCAAGAGAATTATTCAAGAAAGAGTATTACTATCATGCAAGTTTTTTTAGCTAATGAAAGTTTGGCCAAAACCGACAATTTCCAGAAAACAGACACAAAAAATGTTTAAAAAAGCTGTCATTTTACACTTTCTAGTAAACTGTTACAGATTTTTAACGTGTCCCATAATTTTTTTTTTTTATTTTTCTTGAATTCTATGCCTGCTAAAGTTTCTTCACCTTCACCATTTCCCTTGGCCAAGGCCTATGACACCTAAAGGGTGTCATCCATTAGCAAAAAATGAGTAAGAATCAAATCAGTAATAAGACTTGTCAAATACTCAGTTCAGGAGAATTGCAGTAAGTTTTATTCGTTATCTCATGGAAGTTTCACAACGATCTTAAAAAGGAGGTCTTTGCGGCTATATTTGATATATGACAAATCTAAGCTCTAATTGTTTAAGTAACTTGACTAAGGTTAATGGTTATAGCTGTCAAAGCTGGCACTGAAGCCCAAATTTGTTTGATCTCAATGCTTGAGTTTTTCCACTAACTACACTTTAACCGTACCCTATAAATTCATGTTTTAATTAATCTTTAATAACACTTTTTATAGGCTTAAAATGAATAAAATACTTTTCTGAATGTTTTCCAATGAGTCCTTTTTGAAACATGAAAATTGGTGGAAACTTTTAAAAATTTATATCATACACAAAACTAATATTTCTACTTACGTTATTTTTAAAAATGGTTTAAAAATCATTTTGAGACTGTCTCTTTACCTGCCCAAGTGCTCTGTCTCTTTCCAAGGAGGTCAGCATTTTCTCCTTCAGTAAAGTGTGGTGCTTCTCATGTAACACCCTTATCGTTGGCTCATAAGATGCATAATGTAACTTCAACCTATGAAAAATAAAAGGGCAATCACATCTTAAAGGGCAATTGAGTTAAATCGGTAATTTCCATCTAATATCTAAACCTTTTTCTGTTGTTTTGTTTTTTTGTATTGGAATAAAAAATGAATAACCATATAAAGGTCAATACACCAGAGCCAAGAAGTACAAAAAATATTATTTGGCATGACACTTCAATACAATCTGCTGTGGGGACGGTGGGGAGGGATTTACATTTGTCTTCAGTTAACTAGTTCTCCATTTCCTACTACCACGTTTTGCTGTACTCAAGTATGTACTCAGAAGATTGCCGCTATTCACTGAGATTAAAAAAAATTACAGTTCCTTTAATCAATTCAGAAAAAGTTTTCAAAAAGACAAGGGCTTCAAACTAGATGATTAAACAGAAGAGTGTCATTCACATCAATATAAACTACAGGATGGTCTTGAAAACTAGTTTGATTAACCTTACATTAAGAAAATTTAAGTATAAAATATTTTAGATATCTCATAGAAAAAAACAGCTCATGATATAAACACATTTAAAATTGTTTTATTTGAAAATACCTTCAATACTTCTTTACTTTTTTATTGAAGTATAATTCACAAAGAGTAGACTGTAGGTCTCAAGCGTTACATTTCAAAGAGTTTTGAGAAATACACACACCTGTGTAAACCACATTGTTATCAAAATATAGAACGTTTCCAGCACCCAAGAAGATTCTAGAACTTCATATATTTATAATCACTGAATATATTCTCTTTTTAGACTGGCTTCTTTCACCCCACATAATGTTTCTTAGATTTGTATATATTGTTGAATATATATCAGTACTTCATTCCTTTTCATTTGAGTAGTGTTCCCTTTTATAAAGCTCCTACGATGTGTTTAGTCAATATACTGTTGATGAACAGCAGAGGTGTTTTCAGTTTGGGGTTATAATGAATAAGGTTGTTATGAACAGTCTTGTATGAGTCATGTTTTGGTCATCTATCTTCATTTCTATTAGGTAGAGATACCTAGGAGTGGAATTGTTGTGTTGCAATTTATACTTCCAACAGCAATATATGAAAGTCCTGGTTACTCTACCTCCACCTCCTTGTCAACATTTGATGATGATCAGTCTAGTTAGAGTTTATCAATTGTATTATCTTTTCAAATAACCAACATTTGAATTTGTTGATTTTCTGTTATGTTTTTCTATTTGCTATTTTATTGATTTTTGTTCTTATTTGAATTATCTCATTTTTTTCTTTCTTTATATTTAATTAGCTCTTTTTCTGTTTCTAAGGTGAAAGAGTAGATATTTTAAAACATTTTTCTTTTCTAATATAAGCATTTAAAGATTTAAACTTCATGGTAAGCATTATTTTCGCTACATTCCACAAGCGTTGATATGCTGCATTTTCAATCGTTCAGTTAAAAATATTTTCTAATTTCTTTCTTTGACCTGTGGGTTATTTAGAAGTGTGTTACTTAATTTTGGCATATTTGGGAATTTTCCAGAGATCTTTTGTTATTGATTTCAAATTTAATTTGGTTGTGGTCAGAGAACATACTTTGTATGTCATCAATCCTTTGAAATCTATAGAGACTTGTCTTATGGTCCAACATATAATCCATTTTGGAGAAGGTTCCATATGCCCTTGAAAAGTCCAAATAGAATTTAAGAAATGCCACTAGGCTTAATTGATTGATAATGCTGTACAAGTCTTCTATAGACTTAGAAAATGTATGCCATTTTTTTTTTCTAACATTGACTACAAGAAGAGTGTTAAAAATCTCCAATTATAACTGTGGAAATATCTATTTTATCCTTTCAGTTTTATCAGATTTTGTTTCATATATTTTGAAGCTCATGTGTATTTAATATTATGTCTTTCTGATGAATTGACCCTTTTATCAATATGAAATGCTGCCTCTTTGCTCTGGTAATATTGATCCTAAAGTCTAATTTACCTCATACTAGTATGTCTACCAGAGCTTTATGACACTTAGGGTTGGCGCGGCATGTCTTGCACCATATTTTACTTTTAGAGGGTCAGCCAAAAAGAGGAAGACCCTAAACAAGATAGATCGACACAGTCGCTACAACAACAGGCTCAAACACAGCAACGATTGTGAGGATGGCACAGGACAGGGCAGCGTTTCCTTCTGTTGTACACAGGGTCGCTATGAGTTGGAACCAACTCGATGGTACCTAACAATAACATGTTTTATATTTAAAGCGTGTCTTCAGTAAATAGCATATATTTGGTTCTTGCTTCTTAATCCAGTCTCATCTGCCTTTTAACTGAAGTGTTTAGCCCATTTGTATTTACTATAATTATTGATTCAGGAGCTCTGGTGCCCAGTGGTTAAGTGCTCAGCTACTAACCAAAAGGTCAGGGGATAGAACCCACCAGTCACTGCATTGAAGAAAAAGGTGGCACTCTGCTTCTGTAAAGATTTACATCCTTGGAAATGTTTTAGGCTAGGTTCTCTAGAGAAGCAAAACCAGTAAATTATATATATAAATATATAGAGAGAGATTTATTTCAAGGAAATGGCTCACACAGTTGTGGAGGCTAGCAAGTCCCAAATTCGTGGGTCAGGCAGCAGGCTGGAGGCTTCTCCTGACTCACATGGTTGCAGGAGCCAACGAACTCAAAATTAGCAGGTCAGGCAGAAGGTTGCTGGCTCACTGGGTTGTGGGAGCTGCCAAATCCCAAGAACTGCAGGTCAGGGGGAAGGCTGCTGGCTCACATCCCAAGAACCAGAGGTCAGAGGATGATGACTCAGATGCAGGACTGTGTGGGTGCAAGCTTTGCTAGAACTTCCATACATAACGGATGTAGGCTACACCCCAAAGAAACTCCTCTAACATCAGATCGCAAAGTGGAGGATAATTACATAATACTGAGAATCATGTCCTAGCCAAGCTGACACATAACATTCACCATCATAGTCTACCCCTTGACAATTTGGCACCTGTATACATTGACAACTTGCATACCGTATATATGTCCTTAAACCATACATAATCTCTAATAAAGGCAATTATAAAGTCATATTGCACCTAACATAATACAACTAACATGGGTACAATTGAAAACACACTAGCCCTTTCTATATCTTATATTTTATAAGTAATGAGATAAGGGAGGAAAGAAAACAAAAATACTTGAGATATATTCAAACTTTTCCATTATTAGTATATTTGTTATGGTG
Organism: Trichechus manatus latirostris; assembly: GCF_000243295.1. Taxonomy (NCBI): domain Eukaryota; kingdom Metazoa; phylum Chordata; class Mammalia; order Sirenia; family Trichechidae; genus Trichechus; species Trichechus manatus. The sequence goes on along the minus strand of NW_004443977.1, from coordinate 4,454,370 downwards.
ATGGAATACTGGTGGCACAGTAATTAAGACCTAAGGCTACTAACTAAAAGGTTGACAGTTTGAATCCACCAGCCGCTCCTTGTAAACCATATGGGGCAGTTCTACTCTGTCCTATAGAGTCACTATGAGTCAGAATTGACTTCATGGCAATGGATTTGGTTTTGGTTTTGGTTACAGTGCTCTGTGATCAGTGATCTTTGAAGTTACTACTTATATGGGTGCACCAAGAACCACACCCATATAAGACAGCAAACTTAACCGATAAGTGTTGTGTGTGTTCTGACTGCTCCACTGACTGGCCGTTACTCACTTCTCTCCCTCTCCTCGGGCCTCCCTATTCCCTGAGACAGGATGATATTGAAATTAAGCAAATTAATAACCCTACAATGGCCTCTAAGTGTTCAAGTGAAAGGAAGTCTTGTATGTCTCTCACTTTAAATCAAAAGCTAGAAACAACTAAGCTTAGTGAGGAAGGCATGTTGATAGCCGAGACAGGCTGAAAGCTAGGTATCTTGCACCAAACAGCCAAGCTGTGAATGCAAAGGAAAAGTCCTTGAAGGAAATTAAATGCTACCCCAGTGAACACACGGATAATAAGGGAAACAGCCTTATTGCTGATATGGAGAAAGTTTTAGTGGTCTGGATAGAAGATCAAAATTAGCCACAACATTCCCTTAAGCCAAAGTCTAATCCAAAGCAAGGCTCTAACTCTCTTCAATTCTATGAAGGCGGAGAGGTGGGGAAGCTGCAGAAGAAAAGTTTGAAGCTAGCAGAGGTTGGTTCATGAGTTTTAAGGAAAGAAGCCATCTCCATAACATAAAAGTGCAAGGTGAAGAAGCAAGTGCTGATGTAGAAGCTGAAGCAAGTTATCCAGAAGATCTAGCTAACTGATGAAGGTGGCTACACTAAACAACAAATTTTCAATGTAGATGAAACAGCCTTATATTGGAAGAAGATGCCATCTAGGACTTTCACAGTTAGAGAGGAGAATTCAATGCTTGGCTTCAAAAAGCTTCAAAGGACAGGCTGACTCACTTGTTAGGGGCTAATGCAGCTGGTGACTTTAAGTTGAAGCCAATGCTCATTCACCATTCCACAAATCCCAGGGCCCTTCAGAATTATGGTAAATCTACTCTGCCTGTGCTCTACAGAACAAAACCTGAAAGACAGCACATCGGTATACAACATGGTTTACTGAATATTTTAATCCCACTGTTCAGACCTACTGCTCAGAAAAAAAGATTCCTTTCAAAATATTACTGCTTACTGACAATGCACCTGATCACCCATGAGCTCTGATGGAGATGTACAAGGAGATTAATGTTGTTTTCATGCCTGCCAACCCAACATCCATTCTGTAGCCCACAAATCAAGGACTAATTTTGACTTTCAAGTCTTATTATTTAAGAAATACATTTCATAAGGCTATAGCTGCCATAGATAGTGATTCCTCTGATGGATCTGGGTGAAGTAAATTGAAAACCTCTGGAAAGATTTACCATTCTAGATGCTATTAAGAACATTAGTGATTCATGGGAGGAGGTCAAAATATCAATATTAACAGAGTTTGGAAGAAGTTGATTCCAACCCTCCTGGATGATTTTGAGGGGTTCAAGACTTAAGTGGAGGAAGTAACTGCAGATGTGGTAGAAACAACGAAAGAACTAGAATTAGAAGTGGAGCCTGAAGATATGACTGAACTGCTGCAATCTCATGATAAAACTTTAACAAATGAGGAGTTGTTTCTTATGGATTAGCAAAGAAAGTGGTTTATTCAGATGGAATCTACTAGTGAACATTGTTGAAATGACAACAAAGGATTTAGAATATTACATAAACATAGTTGACAAAGAAGCAGCAGGTTTGAGAGGATTGACTCCAATTTTGAAAAAAGTCCTGTGGGTAAAATGCTATTAAACAGCATTACATGCTACAGAGAAATCTTTTGTGAAAGGAAGAGTGAATCGATACGGCTAACTTTATTGCTGTCATGTTTTAAGAAATTGCCACAGCCACCCCATCTTTGACAACCACCACCCTGATCAGTCAGGAGCCATCAACATCGAGGTAAGATTCTCCAACAGCAAAAAGATCACAACTCACTGAAGTCTCAGATGATGGTTAGCATTTTTCAGCAATACAGTATTTTTTACTAAGGTATGTACATTGTTCAATTGCCTCATATGCATGTGAAAGCTGGACAATGAATAAGGAAGAACAAAGAAAAACTGATGCCTTTGAATTATGGTATTGGCAAAAATATTGAATATACCATGGACTGCCAGAACAAACAAGTCTGTCTTGGAAGAAGTACAATCAGAATGTTCCTTTGAAGCGAGGATGATGAGACTTCATCTCGTGCTTTGGACATGTTATCAGGAGGCACCAGTCCCTGAAGAAGGACATCACGCTTGGTAATGTAGAGGGTCATCGAAAAAGAGGAAGAGCCTCGTCGAGATAGATTGGCACAGTGGCTGCCAACAATGAGCTCAAACATAACGATTGTGCAGATGGCTCAGGACTGGGCAGTGTTTCGTTCTGCTGTGCATAGGGTCACTACGAGTCAGAGCTGACTCAACAGCACCTGACAACTTTGTTTTTATAGATATAACGCTATTGCACACTTAATAGACTACCAAAAACAAACGCACTGCAGTCTAGTCAATTCTGACTCATGGGGACCCTATAGGACAGAGTAGAACTGCCCCATAGGATTTCCAAGGAGTGGCTGCTGGATTTAAACTGCTGACCTTTTGATTAGCAGCCAAACTGTTAGCCACTGTGCCACCAGGGCTCCATTAATAGATCACAGTATACAGGGTAAACATAACTTTCATACACACTGGGAAACCAAAAAATACATGTGACTGGCTTTATTGTGATATTCACTTTATTGCAGTGGTCTGGAACCGAAACTGTGATATTTACAAGGTATGCCTGTAGATTAGATAGACAGACAGACAAACAGATACACGCATACATGTATAATAAAACAAGGATGAAATACTCATAACAATTACAGTTTTCATTTCTACAAATGGTCATGTGCTCACAGCTGGTATTTAGAACTACTTTTTTCCACCACCCCACTAGGTACTCCCTTTGCCTTCAGCAAATACCTCAGATGGTCATGGTTCTTTGCCTAGTGGGGTGACCCAAACCTTCATTCCTGAAGGGTCTGGGCCATTAGTAGTCATGTAGGATTTCAGTTGTTATAGTTTTCCGTTGATTTTAGTCACAGGGTATAGTACTACTAAGAGATGCACTAAGGGATCTCCTGTATTCAACACATATTCTCCTTTTAACTCCATTATGTAATATTAATCTGATTTCCCCTAGTAATCAGGATCAGTCACACTAGCCAATATGGTAACTCCCTTCTTTGTTTATCCAGAGGCATGAGAGCCCAAAGTGGCTGGGTGGCATTCTTAACTTCCAGTTCAATGCAATCAGAGATGTGTCTCCAGGAGGGAGCATTCCTCTCTTAGGAACTAAGACCTCAAGACCCACAGAACATAGGGTACTGGGGACAGAAAGCAAGATTTTTGCAAGTGGATCACCAGAGGTAGTAGTGAGTGGTGCCACCCCCATTTCCACTGCTTGATTCCTGGAACCATGAATCCTGGCTATGGGAGAAACAGCACCATATATTGCACACTTGTTTAAAGCATACAAAGCCTCCTGGAGAACGCTGCCCCAACACTGCAAAGTGTTGCCACCTAGCTGGAGCCATGATTGTGTCTTTAGAAGGACATTCCATTGTTCTATAAAACCAGCTGCTTCAGGATGATGGGGAACATTGGTAAGATCAGTGAATTCCATAAGCATGTGCCTATTGCCGCACTTGATTTGCTGTGAAGTGAGTCCCCTGATCCAAAGCAATGCTGTGTGGGATACCATGATGGTGGAGAAGGCATTCTGTAAGTCCACAGATGATAGTTATAGTAGAAGCATTGTGCGCAGGGAAGGCAAATCCATATCCAGAGTGTCTATTCCAGTAAGAACACAACATTGCCCTTTCCACGATGGAGGCGGTCCAATGTAATCAACCTGCCACCAGGTGCTGGCTAATCACCCCAAGGAATGGTGCCATACTGGGGACTCAGTGTTGGTCTCTGCTGGTGGCAGACTGGGCACTCGGCAGTGGCTGTAGCCAAGTCAGCCTTGGTGAGTGGAAGTCCATGTTGCTGAGCCCACGCACACCCCCATCCCTGCCACCATGGCCACTACGTTCATGAGCATGTTGGGCAATGACAGGAGTGGCTGGGGAAACAGGATGACTGGTTTCCACAAAACACATCATCTTATTCACTTGATTGTTAAAATCCTCCTCTGCGAAGGTCACCCTTTGGTGAGAATTCACATGAGACACAAATATCTTCATTTCTTTGGCCCATTCAGAGAAGCGTATCCACATACCTCTTCCTCATACCTCCTTGTCACCAATTTTCCAATCATGTTCCTTCCAAGTCTCTGACCATCCAGCCAAACCACTGGCTACCACCCATGAATCAGTATACAATCACACACCTGGCCACTTCTCTTTCTAAGCAAAGTGAACAACCAGGTGCACTGCTCGAAGTTCTGTCCGTTGGGAGGTTTTACCTTCAAAATTGTCCTTCAGGGAGCTCCCAAAAAGGGGCTTCAGTGCTGCCACTGTCCAATTTTGAATGGCGCCTGCATATCACACAGAACTATCTGTAAACCAGGCACGAGTTTTCTTCAGTCAACTGATCATAAGGAACTTCCCATGAAGCCATAGGTGCAGACTGGGAGAGGGAAGGTAATACGACAGGAGTTGAGGCCAACAGCATTTGGACCATTTCCTCGTGTGACTTACTTGTACCTTCAGGTCCTGCTCGAGGCTAACCTTGTATATACCACTTCCATTTAATACAGGAGTGCTGCTGTGCACGTGTGACTTTATGGCTCTGTGAGTCAGACAACACCCAGTTTGTGTTGGGCAGATCAGGCCACAAGGTGATTTGGTGGCCCCTAGTTAAGCACTCAGTCTCTACTAAGCCCAGTAACAAGCCAAAAGCTGTTTCTCAAATGGAGAGTAGTTATCTGCAGAGGATGGCAAGGCTTTGCTCTAAAATCCTAAGGGTCTGCACTGTGATTCCCCAATAGGGGCCTGCCAAAGACTCCAAACAGCATCTCTATCTCTCACTGACACTTCAAGCACGATTAAATCAGCTGGATCAAATGGCCCAAGTTGCAGAAAGGCTTGCACAGCAGCCTGAACCAGTTGCAGAGCTTTCTCTTGTTCTTGGCCCCACTCAAAACTAGCAGCTTTTCGAGTCACTTGATAAACAGGCTGGAGTAGCACAGCCACATAAGGGATGTGTTGCCTCCAAAATCCAAAGAGGTCCACCGGGCATTGTGCCCCTTTTTAGTTGTGGAAGGGAACAGATGGAAAAACTTATCCTTCACTTTAGAAGGAATATTTCAAAATGCCCTACACCACTGGACCCCTAGAAATTTCACTGACGTGGAAGGGACCTGAACTTTTGTTGGGTTAATTTCCCACCCTCTAGGTCACAAATGTCTTACCAATAAGTCCAGAGTCATTGATACTTCTTCCTTACCTTCCATTCAACATAATATCATCAGTGTAATGGACCAGTGTGATGTCTTGTGGAAGGGAAAGACGATCAACTTCCCTGCGGACTAAATAATGACATAAGGCTAGAGAGTTGATATACCACTGAGGTAGTACAGTAAAGGTGTATTGCTGGCCTTGCCTGCTGAATGCAAACTGCTTCTGGTGGCACTTTGGAACAGGTATGGAGAAAAAGGCATTAGCCAGATGAATAGCTCCATACCATGTAACAGGAGATGTATTAATTTGCTCAAGCAATGAAACTACATCTAGAACAGCAGCTGCAATTGAACTCACCACCTGGTTAAGTTTACTATAATCCACTGTTATTCTCCAAGATCCATCTGTTTTTTTCGCCGGCCAAATAGGTGAGTTCAATGGGGATGTGGTGAGAATCACCACCCCTTCATCCTTCAAGTCCTTGATGGTGGCAGTAATCTCTGCAATCCCCCCAGGAATGTGGTACTGCTTTCGGTTTACTATTTTCCCAGGTAGGGTCAGTTCTAATGGCTTCAACTTGCCTTTTCCTACCATAATAGCCCTTATTCCACTTGTCAGGGATCCAATGTGGGTGTTTTGCCAGTTGCTGAGTACATCTATTCCAATTATGCATTCTGGGACTGGGAAAATAATTACAGGATAGGTTTGGGGACCCACTGGGCCCACTGTAAGACAGACCTGCACTAAGACTCCATTAATAATCTGACCTCCATACTCCCCCACTCTGGCTGGTGGACCACAGTGACATTTTGGGTCTCCTGGAATTAGTGTCAGTTCAGAGCCAGTGTCCAGAAATCCCTGAAAAGTCTGCTTATTTCTTTTACCCAATAATCAGTTGCTCTAGTAAAAAGCTAAAAAGCCATAGATCCCTTTAGGGAAGGCTGAAAGATTAACAGCATAAATTTTTAGCAGTGTAGTGGGGTCCTTCCTCAAGGGGGCCCTGCCTCCCCTTCATTCAAGAGGTTGTAGGTTTGTAAACTGGCTCAAGTCTGGGAATTGATTGAGGGTACGTGACTCTATCTTGGTGATTCAAGTTAGAATGCCATTCACTCAACCAAGAGTTCTTCTTGTTGATCAGATCAAGTAAATATTTAGTAAATTTTCCATCCATTTCACTCCTACGGACATCATGTCTAAGTAGCCAACCCCATAATTCCACACAGGTCAGACTACTCCAATTACTGCTTTAATTCTACTATCCATTATGATAACCACGCCCACCTCGTATTTGGCGATTAAGTGCCACCACTTGGCCCCTACCACCATGGGGTCCAATCAGCCCCATTGTAGTTAGGTGTTTTAATTCAGTTAGGGCAGTTCCCACTGTCAAATCTGATTTACATAAAATAGCAATCACAGCAGTCTTCAAGGATGCTGGGGCTCCCTTCACATATTTGTTCCTTACCATTGTGGTGAAAGGTGTGTTCTCTGAGTATTCCATGGGTGGGTCTGTGGGTCCAACCTGATCATTCTACTCTAACATGCCAATTTCCTTAAGCCTTTAGATACTTTCTTCTACAGGAAGTTCTGGAACTTTAACTTGCTTTAGTATAGGCCACCACTTAATCCATGCTTCAGTGAACCAACTAAACAATCTATTAGATCCTTTTCTAACCTCTCAAGCTGAAACACTGAATGAAGAATCTGTTCTTAGTGAGCCCATATCAGTAAGCTCAGACTGACCCAACTTTATTTTCCTTGCACCATTATCCTACACCCTTAATAGCCATTCCCACACATACTCCCCAGGTTTCTGTTTGTATATATTATAAAAATCAAGCCATTCTTTTCGAGTATAGTGTATCTCCTCATGGGTCACACTTTGTACTTCACCTCTTGGGCCTCCCTGGGACTTAAGTCTAGTTGCAGTTCTACAAGCAAAAATGGGTTGTGGGCATGGGTCCTGGGTACATTAAGCAATGTCTTGTAAGGCATCTGTCTCAGGCAATGCCCTGGGCACCATAACAGGCGATCTCTCAAACAAAGACTCTTCAGACACATCTGTGTTACTCTCATCATATAGGGGTGGAAAGGATTATGGTTTTACTGGGGAGTGTGGCTTAGAAGACAAAGATGGAGTAATCTCTTCAGATGAGAGTAATAGGGCTGGTTCTGTCAGCAGGAGTGATTCAATGGAATTTAGGGGCTCAACGGCCCCAGCTTCCTGATTATCTGCCCATATGTCCCCATCCCAAGTTTCAGAATCCTATTTCTTCCCAATCCATGTCCTCACTTTAACTTTAGACACCATTAGAGGTTAGTGTTATGGATTGAATTGCGTCCCCCCAAAATGTGTGTTAACTTGGCTAGTCCATGATTCCCAGTATTGTGTGACTGTCCACCATTTTGTCATCTGATGTGAATTCCCTATGTGTTGTAAATCCTACCTCTATGATGTTAATGAGGCAGGATTAGAGGCAGTTATGGTAATGAGGCAGGACTCAATCTACAAGATTAGGCTGTGTCTTAAGCCAATCTCTTTTGAGATATAAAAGAGAGAAGTGAGCAGGGAGACACGGGGACGTCATACCAACAATAAACAAGAGCCAGGAGAATAGCATGTTCCTGTGCTGAGAAGCTCCTTAACCAGGGAAGGTTGATGACAAGGACCTTTCCCGAGAGCTGACAGAGATAGAAAGCCTTCCCCTGGAGCTAGCACCCTGAATTTTGACTTCTAGCCTCCCAGACTGTGGAAGAATAAATTTCTCTTTGTTAATGCCATTCACTTGTGGTATTTCTGTTATAGCAGCACTAGATAACTAAGGCAATTGGTAATTCAACTGGCATTTTAATTTAATTCAACCACTTTTATGATAAGACTCTGGATTTGGTTTTTGGCAATATCAGCTCTGTTACTACAAGAAACAAGGCTTTCTTTCAGGACACAAGTGGCAACTCTGAGGTCGTTTATGCAGCACTTGAGCTGTGACTCTGAAGTCCTGAACTCATCTCTTTCTTTCACCATTTTGTCTAGTGATAGCAGCACCAACCAACCAGCCTCCCTATACTTTTCAGTTTGACAGAAATGCTGAAAGGCATCAAATACACGACCAGCCAGAGCCTTGTTTCTCATACATATTTGATCCAATGGTTGTGATATTATACATATTTCTACTGTCACCTCACACTGGATTAGCAGTGTCCTCTTCTGTACTGGAATTAGAGTCATCGGTGTATTTAAGTCTAGCCAAACTTGAGAACCAATTCAGAAAACTCATCCCTAAGACACTGTTCCTCTAGAACCACTCTCGGTACCAAATGTCTTAGGTTGGGTTCTCTAAAGGAGCAAAACCAGTAAAGTGTACATACATATATATATATATAGAGAGAGAGAGCTTTATTTCAAGGAAATGGCTCATGCAGTTGTGGAGGCTGACAAGTCCCATATCCATGGGTCAGGCATCAGGCTGGAGGCTTCTCCTGACTCATGTGGTTTCAGGGGCTGACAAACCCAAAATTGGCAGGTCAGGCAGAAAGCTGCTGGCTCATGTCCCAAGAATCCAAAGTTAGAGGATGATGAATCAGATGCAGGATAGAACAGGAACAAGCTTCGCCAGAACATCCCCATATACTGGACGCAGGCTACACCCCCAAGGAAACTTTCCTAACATCGGATCACAAAATGGAGGATAACTACATAATAATTAGAACCATGGCCTAGCCACGTTGACACATAACATTAACTATCTCATAAACGCCATGGGGCATTTCAACTCTGTCCTATAGGGTCTCTACAAGTCAGAATCAACTCAACGGCAGTAAGTTTTTTTGTAATTGTTGATATGGTTGGTACGCAACTTGAGAATGAACTTCTCAAATATCTGACTGCAAAGCATGTAATTTAACTGATGAGCTTTGTTATTTTTTGCTGAATTTGACCCAAGGCCACATTTTCCACAGGCTGCTCCTAGCTAATGACTGAGCATGACAGCCCTGTTCCAGGAAGACGGGATTCCTCAGATGGACAAATCTGGCTCAAGGACTTCCCAACGGTCGTGCCAAATGTTCCTCAAAATTGAACTGCATTAAAGGAAAAGGGAGAAAAGAAAAAAAGGTCCACACAGTCTTCCTTCCTTCTCTTTCATTTGAGGAAATATCTGCATCATGATCTGAAGGTTCTCCCAATTTCTTCCAGCTTCCTCCAATTTTCTCTTATAGGTATGTCCCTTAATTTCTTGCAAGTTTTACCTTGTCCTCCTGGTGTCTGCTGCTTGCAGGACCTGGAATAACACCGGTGGAACCAGGGGCTGTCCAAGAAAATAGGCACAAAGGTGGGGATTTGGGACTGGCTCATCCATTAACCAGTAAGCAAACAAAACACCACCCTGGTTAGTATGTGGATCACAAATAAGTCCTTGGCAAAAGGTGTGGCTCTAATTCACTGACCTTGCGTCACATTCATGGGACATGAGATTTAATATCCTAACAAGCACTCCAGTAGATAAGACAAAATCACTGTTGGGGTGACTCTTAGAAACCTGGAAAAAGTGATAGCCAACACTCAGCCAAGTGGAAATGCCTCAGCGGCCCTGGCAGATGGTAAAGAAAGGACTCCACAACGCCACAGTAATTCTGTAACAATAGCCCCATCCGCAAAAGGGCATATGTCATTTACTTGGGTGACTATACACTGGTGAAAGGAGTTACCATTGATATATAGTTACCCAGTACAACACCATGGCCCCTCTGTTAGAATGTGGGTATACAGGGTCTAGGTAATAAATGGGGTTTTGGCTAAAGTCTGGCTCACAATGGGCTTACTGGGTCCATACAAACACTAAGTGGTCAATTCCATAGTCCTGGAGTAAAAATTTGAATTGATATACTTGGCAGTTGGAGTAATCGCCACATCGAGTCCTTTGTGCCATAAGAGCTATCAGAGTGGGGAAGACCAAGTGGAAATTTCTGAAACTTCCCCCATCTCCAACCTCCTGAGATTCCAAAAACATATATGATACGCCACTTGATACTGTCCAACAGGTTCTGTTTACTATTATTCAACCTTTGATTTCTCAGAGGCTCTTTGATTTCAAGGTTTTTTTTTTTCTTTTTATTATTCAGTTTGATTATTTTCTATCTTTCTTGCCTCATATTCACTAACTTTTTCTTCGGCAATGTCCAATCTTCTATTAAGACCATTTAGTAAATTTCATTGTAAATACTGTTTTTCAGTTCTAGAAATTCCATTTGGATCTTTCTCTTTAAATTTTTCATTTCACTTAGGAAGTTTCCCGTCTGCTCACTCGTACTATTCATCATTTTCTTTAAACCCCTAAACATTTCTTAATAGTTGTTTTAAAGTCTTCATCTGCTAATTATATTATTTTTGTTATCTCTGGGACTGTTTCTATTTTTTTTTCTGGTCACTGGACACATTTTCTGCTTCTTTATACGTATATATTTTTTATTATATGTTGGGCATACATACATACATAATTTGTCTGGATTTTGTTATCTTCCTTTAAACAGCTTTGTTCTGGCTTTGTTACTAAGTGAGTCAATTTAAACCTTTCAAAGTTTGCTTTTATGTTTTTTGTTTTTGTTTTTATGGTAAGTTTAAAGTAGTCCCTTCTCTAGGACTAGAATAACCCTGCTCCTAAGGTGCAGTTTAGCAAGGGTCTTAACTGAATTCTCAGAGTACTGAGAGTACTGACAGTAATGAGGTCCCTCCATTGTAGATGATCAGAACTTCTATACCTCCCAAGCATGTGCAACCTCTGGAGTATACATTTTGCTCTCATCTTCCCAGGAGCTGTTTTTTGCCAGTCCTCATGTTCTTGCACCCTGTACTTCCACAACTTAGCATTTCTCCAAAGACCAAAGAGAACCACTACAGAGATTTCCTAATTTCCTTTTCATGTACCTCTTTCATTTCAGGTACCCTGTCCTGCAAATTCCATCCCATTGTGAAGCTCTTCACTCTCATATCCGGCTAATCAGCTGAGTATGACCACTTTACTCTTTTATTTTCATTATAGTATTTATGAAAGCCATTTATTTAGAAATAGTATCTTCTATTAATATAATTTATGATTACACTTCATAGATAACAACAATTAAACCTAGTAGTACAGTTACATTATACATATATTTAATGTATATTAATTCAACCATACTCAACAAAGTGATGTGGAAAGAGTAACAAAAGTAAACATGTAATTAGTACGTACAATTCTATCCTTCCATTCCACTTAATGTGCTTAGCATATATATTTTTTTCCATGTATTACACACTTCCATAAACATTATACATTTATAAACATATATCCAGATAAAGAGTTGTATACACAAAGCCATGTATGTTATAATTTGTGGACAATTTAAGGATATTTAAGGAAAATTTTAATAATACAGGTTTTCCTTTATTTAGTGATTTTGGCATCAGATTCATGAGATATGCTTGATGACCCTCTGCCCAAAGAATAAGCAATACACAGAATATCACTGGAGTATAGCAAGGAAACAACTTTCAGAGAAACCCTCTGTTTAATCATTGGAAGGGTATATTCTTTTTATAAGTTTGACAAGTACCACACAATTCGGCTGTCTGCAGATTTTAATTTTTGGTATTGATATTTCTGAAAATTAGTATACTCATAATAAAAAAAAAAAACTCATGATACATGGGAAATGCTGTAAAATTGATAAGTAAAATCAATGAATTATCAACCTATTAGTTAAACAAGTTACAGAAGAAAAAAACATAAGGTCAACTTTTAGTGGGTACCATAAAACAAAATATGGATACACATTGGAAATATCTAAGTAGAATATCATATAGAGGAATCTAACTTTGCCTAGCATCAAAAACACTCCTCCCACATTGTGGGCAATGAAATCAAGGTGACGAAACACTTTACGTACAAACTATCAAATGGGAAATGGATTTGCTCTGTAGACTTTCACCTAAAGCATAATTTAAAAAAAAAAAAAACTCTTATTTACCTGATTTATTATGCAATGGCACAGTTATTAGACAAGGTGTTCAACGGTGATTAGCTAATTTGATAATTAGTGTTTTTTTTCTTTGTGTGTGTGTGTGTGTGTGACTCTGATGGCATCGTTGAAATTTTGTTTTAGGTCCTTACAAAATGCATGTTAGTGATTCATCCAGATGGTTAAATGGAGACATTACTCTTGATGATAAATGCAGAAATAAGGGCTATCTTGAGTATACACCAAGCAGGCTGGATTACAATGGTTGTGGGTTTCTTCGCCAGGGCCCCCAAGATAACAAAATATGGAGGAAAAAAGCATAATCTGAAAATACTGGATTTTTATATACTAAGAAATTTAACTAGTATGATATAATTTTGAACATAGGCTGTTGTTGTTCTTAGGTGTGGTCAAGTCGGTTCTGAGTACAACAGAACGAAACACTGCCTGGTTCTGCGCCATCCTCATAATCGTTGTTATGCTTGAGCCCACTGTTGAAGTCACTGTGTCAATCCATCTCGTTGAGGGTCTCCCTCTCTTTCACTGACCCTCTACTTTACTAAGCATGATGTTCTTCTCTACAGACTGGTCCTTCCTGATAACATGTGCAAAGTACATGAGACAAAGTCTTGCCATCCGTGCTTCTAAGAAGCATTCTGGCTGTACTTCTTCCAAGACAGATTTGTTCGTTCTTTTGATAGTCCATAGAATATTCATATTCTTTGCCAACATCATAATTCAAAGGCAACAATTCTTCTTTGGTCTTCCTTATTCACTGTCCAGCTTTTGCATACATATAGGTTACTGAAAACACCATGGCTTGGATCAGGTGCAGCCTAGTCCTTAAAGTGACATCTTTGCTTTTTAACACTTTAAAGAGGTCTTTCGCAGCAGAGTTGCCCAATGCAATGTGTCATTTGATTTCCTGACTGCTGCTTCCATGAGCATTGACTGTGGATCTAAGTAAAATGAAATCCTTGACAACTTCAATCTTTTCTCCATTTATCATGATGTTGCTTATTGGTCCAGTTTTGAGGATTTCTGTTTTCTTTATGTTGAAGTGTAATCCATACTGAAGGCTGTGGTCTTTGATCTTCATCAATAAGTGCTTCAAGTCCTCTTCACTTTCAGCAAGCAAGGTTGTGTCATCTGCATATTGCAGGTTGTTAATGAGTCTTACTCCAATCCTGATGCCCCATTCTTCATCTAGTCCAGCTTCTCGGATTATCTGATTCTTCTTCATATAGTCCAGCTTCTTGGATTATTTGTTCAGCATACAGGCTAGAGACTCAAAACATAGGCTACAGACTCAACATAGACAGACTCAAAAAACAAGTGAAATGATGTAGTAATTTACCAAAGGGTAGACCATCCGACCATCCGAGAAGCAACAGTGGGGAACTATGTTTCAGGTGCCAAAACCATATGCAGAGATTCTCTCAAACTGCCATCAACACAGATACTGAAGTACTAAAGCCTGCTTGTATTAGGACAAGGAGTGGGAGGAGAGTAAGTCCTCTTTTTTTTTTTTTTTTTTGGTATGTGGATTTTTCTTTATATTATGCTTTAGTACATAGTTAAAGCTATAAAGCTATGGTCATCAAACTCATCTTGTAATACAATCGACACTTCAAATCCTGCTACAAGGAAATGCAAACCATATTTCCTCTTAATTACTTCAGATAATGCCCTGCCTTCCGTAAGAGCGGAAGAAAGAAATCAAGGCATTTCGGACATTTAAATTTTATGTCCCTCTTTATTCTGTTGGTTGCTGTTGTGTGCTGTCGAGTTGACTCTGACTCCTAGGGAACCTATGTGACAGAGTAGAACTGCCCCATAGGGTTTCCTAGACTGAAGTCTTTCTTTCTAAATTTTATTCATTTGTTGTCATTGTTGAGAATATACATGGCAAAACATACACCAAATCAACAGTGTCTATGTGTACAATTTAGTAACAATGATTACATTTTTCAAGTTGTGTAACCATTCTCACCCTCCTTTTCTGAATTGTTCTTCCCTCATTAACATAAACTCATTGCCCCCCAAGGATCCTGTCTAATCTTTCAAGTTGCTGTTGTCAGTTTGATCCCATACAGATAGTTCTTACAAGAGAATAATGCTCAAGGCAGACCATTTTTACTACTTAAGCTAAACTATTGTTCAGTTTTAAGATGACTTCAGGGGATATTTTCAGTTTAAAGTTTAAAAACTAAATGTTTAAGTTAATATCTCTTTTAAACTGGTGGTTTATTCCTATGGAGGTTCAACTTAAGAAAAATCAGAAAACTCTACTTTCTAATATATTACTAAGTTTGAAATTACATGAATTCTGAAACTCCATGAGACAGACTATAGGAAATTGAGAAATGATAATAGCTAGGTGGGTAAACTTAGAAAAAACAGTAATTCTTACTACCGTTCCTAAACTGTGCTGTTCAAGACAGTAGCCACTAGCCAAAGGTGGCTATTTAAATTTAAATTAACTAAAATTTTAAAAACTTAAAAATCTAGTTCCTCAGTTGTACTGGTACATTGGAAGTACTCAATAAGCACATGCAGCTAGTGACTACTGTATTGTACAGTGCAGATACAGAACATTTCTGTCATCACAGAAAGTTCTATTGGACAGAACTGCCCTAGAGCAAACAAAGGGGAATTTTAGTTAAGGACTGTAAATTATTTTTTTGGGAGAAGAGAGGTGAGTGAAACAAATCTAAACAATGTCTTCAGAATAATTTCTAAAAGCCTCAGCATAAATTCAAGGTTATTCATAATGCCTCTACTCATCAAGCCTCATCTGCACTTTGCTCTCTATGCTTGCAGTCTGGTAAACATGTCAAGTTCCTTCACGACTTGGTGCCTTTATACAGCATGTGTCATCTTCCCAGAGCACCCTACTGACCCCATTCCCTCACTCTATGAAGTCTTTACTTATACTTTAGAATTTAATTCCTCTGGAAATACATACCTAAACCCTCTAGTGCTCCAGTCTGGCTGAGTGACCAGCATAGCAACAGTGCAGTATATTCTGCATAATTCTCTTTCCCTCCCCCATTAGTCTCTGGGTCCCTTTATAGAAAGGGCCTAGACTTACTTAACTTTGTATTTCAAACACATAGTCTAGTGTCTGGCACACAGTAGATGTTCAATAAATGTTGAACTTTTGTCTGAAACCTTCTACCAGAGAAGTTACTTGAGAAGTTACTATTAGTTACTTAACGCTAATTAAATAATTCCTTGATAAATATTTCAACAAATATTAGCAGCTTACCCTTTGAGATCATTAACTAATTTGTTTTTTTCCTGGACTATTCGCTTGTGGTGCATTCGATGAAAATCACGTTCTTTCTGAGTTTTCAGCAGATCTTCTCTAGCCTTGCTGAAAATAATAATAATAATCGTAAAATCACTGCTAATTCCTTTCTGAAAAACTATTTACTCATCAGTTCAAATGAAGTATTGCACAATTCAGAAGATAAATGAAAAAATAAATATACCACTATAATTCTCACTGAAGTATCACAACCAACATAATGTGTACGGGAGTAGAGGATGAAAAGGCTAAAACCTACAGTTTCAAAAATTAATTATTCATCCACATTTCATTTAAATAAATGAAAATTAAAGGTATGCTGCCAGAATAATTTATAACCCATATATTTCCAAAGAGTATTTTTTGGGCTAGCAACATATAAATACATATAAAAGAGGATAATTCAAAATAATTACAAATAAAGGAAAAGGCTTAACAAAATTTAATTCAAAGCTTTCTAGAATATAAGGCTAAAAGGGAATATACTGGGTTATTTAGTTCTCATAATTGGGGAAAAACAGCATATAAATTGTGGAAAATCAAGATTTTATTCTGGTAATACACATTGAAAATTTATGCCACCTACAGATCATATTACTAGACACAATTGATAATTTGATGAGAAAGGTCTTCAATATCAATGTTGTAACAGAAAAGTATTCTTCAACTGGATATATCTTCTACTAATCCCTAGTATATATCAAGCAAGAGAATTCTTTCTACACACAGGCTGTATGTAAAAAATTAATGTTTTTCACGCATCTCCATAATACATTAGTTTTAATATATTAATGTAAAATATCACTTATAATGAAAAAATAGTTCTCTAACAGTCTTGATTAACTAACAAAGCACTACTGCACTAAAACTCACATTCTGAAAAATGGACTCAATTAGAGCACTGACATCTCATATTAAGATCAGAATGGAAGAAATCTGCTTCTCTGTGTCACAATATTTCAAAATTCAGATTCATACAAAATAATGCACAGAAATAGACTTTCGCTTTAGGAACTATGTCACAGCAATCACTGAGAAACTGTGACTCAGATGCTGCCAAAGAAGTGCGATGAGGCTAGGTTTTCAGGCTCTTCCTGATGGGGTACATGCTGATCAGTAAGACTTCATGCTGCAAGATCAAGTCATGTGTGGCATAGAGTGCACTGAAAACGTCTGATCCATTCTTTCTTCTTCCTTCCTCTATTTCTTCTTCTTCCTCTATTTTTTTGATAATCTGCATTCTTTATATTAATGCTTATTTTGTAGTTTTCATTCACATGTAAATAAACAATGTGTCAAAAGACTGACAGTACTCCTCATCAACTCTCTGTATCTAACCCTTGACCTCATTTTCATGGCAATAATCTTGTAGAAGAACTGTTTATTAAAATATTCAAACTTGAAAAATCATCTAATGAATATATCAATGATTACATGAACAATTTATTATTTCCAAGTTTTTACCCTTTTTTTTTCACTTTTGCTTTACTTTATGAAGGAAAAGCAAAACCTAAGACATAAACCATGAATTTGAAATGTAACAATTTTCCCAAGGTAAGCTAGGGTATGCAAATCACTGAGTACTACTTCTCATGTTAAGTTTCTCAAAAACTTAAGAATTACCACCATTTTTTAATCGTCAGTTTACTGTCATAGAAAATCAAGATGCCAACTCTTGAGGCAGTTATTTTCTTAGTGATTGGTATAATGGCTGCTGCATATTCACACCATGTAAGGTCTTGATGTGAACTAACAGTCTCCAAGCTTCCCTGTCATAGATTATTTTCTCATCATGCACACAATAACATATTTTATGTAGCTAACTTAAGATTTTTAAAAACTTTTTATTGTAGAGAACTTCAAGCATACGTAAAAATATGTATATGATTCTCTATGTACTCATCACTCAGCCCCAACAACCAATCCTGCCCATTCACACTCTCAAACATTTCCTCCTTCCCATATTATTTTGAAGCAAATTCCAGCTATTGTATCATTTTATTTATAAACATTTCAATACTTAACTCTAAAATGTAAGGATCACTCTTTTACAAATAATTATTATACATAAAACAATTAACAATCAATCCTTAATGTCATAAAATAACCAGCCAGAGTTCAAATTTCCAATTCTCATAAATGTCATAATTCAATTTTTTTTAAAAATCAGAATCCAAATAAAGTCAGTGTTTTAGAATTTACTGATACATCTTCTAAGTCTTTTTTTTATTTTATTTTGTTGTTGATGATGAGAATATGCATAGCAAAACATATAACAATTCAACAGTTTCTACATGTACAATTGAGTGACACTGATTACATCTTTCCAGTTGTGCAACCATTCTCACCCTCCTTTTCTGAGTTGTTCCTCTCCAACTGACATAAACTCTCTGCCCCCTAAGGTTCCTATTTAATCTTTTGAGTTGCTGTTGTCTCTTTGATCTCATACAGATAGTTCTTGAAAGAGTATAATGTTCAAGGCAGACATTTTTTACTAGTTGAACTAAACTACTGTTTAGTTTTAAGAAGTCTTCAGGTGATACTTTTCACTTAAGTTTTAAAGATTATCTCAGGGCAATAGTCTCAGGGGTTCATCCAACCCAGAAAGTCTGGAGTCCATGAGAATTTGAAATTCTGTTCTGCATTTTTTCCCTATCTAGATAACTTTAAAAAAAAAAAATCCTTTATTATTTTGCCATCAAGCTCTTTGCAAATTAACATGTCTTTACAGATGATATTTCTGGCAAACAACAACCAATGAAATCAAAAGCCATTACTGTCCATGCTTTCCCTGAGTTCAAACCCAGTTAACAGCAGTTCTAACTATTGGTTCAAGAAGTCTTTGGAGTACATTAGAATATAGTCGTGTGCCGCATAACATCCATTTGGGCGATGTCTGACCACATATATACATGGTCCCATAAAGTTATAACAGAGTTCAGAAATCCCGATCAGAGAAAGGGATGTAGTGTACATAATACTTAAGAAATACTTCCAAACCGCACAATGTTTTCATGTGTGTAACAAAGTAATGTGCATTCATTATTACAAATCATTGTATGTATTTAACTCAAATTTTTAATATAATAGGCTTTACGGTAGTTCATTCTTAAGTACAAGTTGTTTGTAAGTTGGATGTTCATAACCCTGGGACTGCCTGCATGTAATATGGTGTTTGCACAACGTCAAATCACATAATGTTCTATTTCACAGACCACTGGACATCAAATGATGCATGACTGTACATTATTTAATGCTGTTGTTTGAAACTGACACATTTTTCCATTTTTATATGCATTTTAAAAAACACAGTTATAGCTCAATTTACAACATAGTGCGCCACCCATTTTTTTCCACTGTTATAAGAGAATTATTTTCAAAAAATGATACTGACAATAATATTGAATGAAAAGTTTCTTTTTTATTTGTTATTATATTGGCCAAGATTTCTCTATCTTAAAAACAAATATTAATGTTAATTTTCCTTCAAGTATGCATACTTTCTTTTTCAATGTTAGTACTAGAGCTTTACATACTTACTATTAACACAAAATATACCACGGTTTAGGATGGTTTGCATCCAACAACAATAAAGCCTACATTCAAAATAAGACTATAAATACATCTTTCAAATTTTTTGTTGTGGATAGACTAGGAATATAACTTTCAGTGTCAAGTTCATTATGAGACTTACAAGAGACAATCCATTATGCTGTGAAAAGTCTTTTCGACATCACCTGACTCTTGTGCATGGCTTCACTGATCCCAAAATATTTCAAATTTCTAGTTTTAGCTATATATTTATATGGCTATTTGCGACCTTGAGTCTAGCAAGTAAGGAGCAAGAAGAGGGAGAGAGCTTAAGCAGAGTGGTCAGAAAAATATAAATGTCTGAGTTAACATTTTGTTGTGAAAACACAAGAATCTCACCTGAATTCTCACCCATTTATAAAATGATCCTATTCTCATTTAAAATTATGGGACAAGACTGCAATAGAAGACATAAATTGTTCTCAAAAAGGAAGAAGAAATCTGTACAAACACTTTGAAAAAGGAATAATGACAAGATGACTTGGGACACTCCTTTTAAGCCCATTATTTTAAGTTTGACAGAATGTCCTGATACACCTATAAAAACAATTTTAGTTCCAAAATGTGCCAGGTTTAATGAGAGTTCATCTCAAAAATAGTACAGTATTTGTTATAGAATAGTAGATAAAATGTAACATCGTATCTCTACCAATAACCAGCTAATTGATTCAGTTGCTTCAGTAATTATAGTATGATAATAAGATCATATTCAATATAGAAGAGATTGTATATCAATGTGACTTTAGGCAAGCTATGTAACCTCTGTACACATCAGACTCAGCACCCATCAAATTGGCATGTAACAGGCATCTAAGAGTATTCAATTAAAGACTTCAGTCAAGTGGCTTGCATACTGTCTGGTACATAGAAAATACTTAATGCTATTTTTACTATTATTATCAGCAGCAGCACGATTATATTACTATAACTATTTAGTATAGTACAACAGATTACTCAATTTCCCTAACAGCTAGATTTATCTAACCAAAATAGAGAAAGTGCTAATAAGTAGTTAAGTCTCCTCCGCTGGTCCAAAACAATCACAATACACGATTACTAGTAAAACTGTGTATGTTTTACAAAAGGAATTTGAACTTTTATGAAAGCCTATTTTGAGTCTACTGTCTTACTTTCAATAACTTGATACATCATAGAAATGAGCTTGTTTTATTTATCTCATCTAAAATGTAAACCCACAATAGATTTTTTAAAAACTCTGAAAAATAATGCTGCAAAGTTTCTTGAGCAGAACCACAAATGTACGGCATTGCGTCAACTCACTACTTTAACATATATTTAGGGGTCTATTTGTGCTCATCCCAGAAAAGACAGCATAGGAATTGATTGAAGTATTAGATCTTAGTTTTTCTGACCATTAAATTGGTTTTCAGAGACTTGCTTTCTGTTTGCACAAATGAAATCTACTCAGTAAAACAATTTAAATTCATTTCATGCTGACACTTCTTCTATTATGACCTTCCTGATTCCCATCTGCCTAGTAAAGGGAAAATAAAAGTTGACTGAAGAATAAAGTTTAAAATAGTCATATAAGCAACTAATATTTTAAACTATAAATATTTTCTCATTAGATTAGTAGAGTATCTTTGAGTTAAAAAAAAAAAACTTCTATTAACACAGACACCAAACATAGAGATTGTTTCAAGTACAACACAAATAATAGTTATACAGTGAAACATTCTGTTTAAATTTGTTTAACATATAGAACACAGTTCTCACAAGCTTTCTCTTAATGAGATGGTAGAATGACTAACTTCCTCATTTTAGAAAACCATCATTGTAAAATCCAAAATTAGAGCATATAATATTGAGATATGCATATTCTTACCATGTCATATAATTCATCCATAAACTTCATTTTTCAACATGATATGAATGTGATTTATAGTATTCTCTAAATAAATTTATCTTTAAATGAGTGGCCCCAGTGAAATAATTTCATTCACTAAATAGTTTTAACTAAGCATTTTGGAGTAACCATTTAATAATGAATTTATTGAATAATTTTGTTATAATTTAGCAAAAAAAACATTTTCCTATTTACCTGCTCCAAGGTAGGTCATCCTTGCCATATATTCTTCTCATGTGAAAATCTGAGTCAAAGTAATTTCTGATAACAGTAGTATATAATTACCAATTATTTCATTATTTTCTTATGAATGAATTAATTTAACTCACTAAAATTAATATGGGAATAGTTTTTGCATGGCCAAAGTGGAATTGCCATTCAACTAGCTTAAAGGTAAACTTTCATTATGCTCTTAACCAAAAAAGAAAGAAGTATACTCATGTCCACAGAAAATACCTACTTCATTTAACAAGCAACTACCTAAACACTAAAGCACGAAATTTTACGGGCCTCATTATCATCTTTATTTCCACTGTGTTTGTTTCTGAAAGTCATTAAGTTAAACTGATCCTCAGAAAAGCTGGGGGCTCTGTGACCTTTTATAGAAGTGAATTTCAGAAATGAAATCAGGACCCGTTAGTAAAGTACCTCATTTTTCATCAAGATTAATTGCCATTTTAGTTTTCATTATGTGTACATTTTTTAGAAGAAGATAAAATAAAGTATTTCATTATTTTTAAAAATGGTACATTTTAATTTTCTAGTTAGTAATTCTAGTAAGTATTATTTTCTGCCAAATCTTCAGGACCCTCAATAAACCCTTTCTAGTCTACATTCTATTTCCTTAATGTAGAAGCATAGCAAAGGAAGACAATATCCCAGTGTGGCAAGACTTAGTTTGATAGAAAAGTTATTTAAATTCCCATCATGAATGCAAAATGATGTCTATTCCAAAGCAATGCTATAAAAGGAGCGAAAATCATCAACTTACTCCTGCAAAAATCATTAAAAGTTTAACTAAAGAGACTTTGTGCTAAACACTTAAAATGATTCCCTCAGGAATAGAAATATTACATTCTTAATTACATTCTTACATCTAACAAATGACAAAGCATTACATATCTGTGTTGTTACACCCATAATACCTGGTCTGATATCAATATCTATTCTTAACAAAAGTTTGGGTGGGGTTAAAATTGTAGCAAATGGTCTGGGGCCTTAAAAGCCTGTGAACCGCCATCTAAGATATTCCACTGGTCTAACCCCTTCAGGAGCAAGGGAGAATGAAGAATAAAGACACATGGGAAAGTTTAGTCCAAAGGACTAATGGACCACAGCTACCACGGCCTCCACCGGACTAAGTCCGGTACAGCTAGATGGTGCCTGGCTACAACCACTGACTGCTCTGACAGGGATCACAATAGAGAGTCCTGGACAGAGCTGGAGAAAAATGTAGAACAAAATTCTAAGTCAGAAAAAAAGACCAGACTTACTGGCCTGACAGAGACTGGAGAAACCCTAAGAGTATGGCCCCAAGACACCCTTTTAGCTCAGTAATGAAGTCACACCTGAGGCTCACCCTTTAGCCAAAGATTAGAGAGGTCCATAAAACAAAACAAGACTAAACAGGCACACCAGTACAGGGGCAAGGACTAGAAGGCAGGAGGGGAGAAGAAAGCTGGAAATAGAGAACAGAAATTCAAGAAGGGAGAGTGTTGACAAGTCATGGAGTTGTTAACCAATGTCATAAAACAATATGTGTACTGTTTAATGAGAAGCTAGTTTGTTCTGTAAACCTTCATCTAAAGTACCATTTTAAAAAAATTAAATTTAAAAAAAAAAAAAAAAGAAATGTAGCAAATATTTTCCTAGCAAGAAATTGTCCCATAAGGAATTTGTTAACCAGATAAATAGATCCACGTAACCAGCTAAATCAGTCCAGAAGAAGGTTTTGCAGGATATACTGTTCTCCCTGTTACCACTCATGTCCCTTTACCCAATCTATTCTCCAAAGAGAAGCCAACTCACATTATGTTTCTGCTTCCCATCTCACTCAGAGAAAAATGCAAAGTTCTAACAACGGCGACTACCACTAACTCCCAGCTCCAGCCACTATGGCATCCTCCTTAATCCTCTAACAAACCAGGCTTTCCCACCTTAGGCTCTTTGAACCTCCTTTTTCCTATGCCTGAAATTATTTTTTTCCAAGTTTACACATGGTCTGCTCCCTCAGCTTCTTCAGATGATTGACAGGACTTTTCTCGCTATCCTATATAAAACAGGAAGCCTATTCACGTCTCTCTTCTTCATCTGTCTTATTTTTCTCCAGATCACTTACCACCACTCGATATGTTACATGATACATTTGTCAATATCCACATGTAGTTAGTTACTGGCTATCTTATTGGAGATATCAATGAAGAGGAAAGGAGGGGCAGACAGCATGCTGCATCAGAGAAGTTGAGAGAGAAGAGGGATGAAAAACAAAATGTTGTTGCCTTTGAGCTGGCACTTACTCATGGTGACATTATGTATGACAGAACAAAATGGTGCCAAGTTCTACACAATCTTCATGATCTTTAACATGTCTGAACCCATTGTTGAGGCTACTGTGTCAATTCATCTCATTGATGGCTTTCCGAGTTATCACTGACCCTCTACAAAACATGTTGTCCTTTTCTAGCGATTGGTCTTTCCTGATGATGTGTCCAAAGCAAACAAGACAAAGTCTCACCATCCTCAAGTCTAAGGAGCATCCCGGTTGTATTTTTCTAAAACTGATTTGTTCCTTTTATATCTGACCATGATATATTCAATACTCTTTGTCAACACCACATTTCAAATGCATCAATTCTTCTGTCTTCTTTTTTTTATCCAGCTTTCACATGCATATGAAACTGAAAAAGCCGTGACCTGCATCAGGAGCACCTTAGTCATTAAAGTGATATCTCTGCTTTATAGAACATTAAAGAGATCTTTTGCAACAGAATTGCTTTATGCAATACAGCATTTGATTTCTTGACTACTACTTCCATGGTCATTGACTGTCAATCCAAGTAGAATGAAAAACTTTGAAAATATCAATTTTTCTCCATTTATCATGATGGAAAAAAGACTGCTGAATTTGGAAAACAGGAGTACGTTAGGGTCCATGAAGGTCACTTCAGTAGAGTAAGTGGTGGAAGCCAGAATACAGGATATTAAAGTACAAGTACACTGGTGCTATTAGGAGTAAACCATTGGTTGAGATTATTTGCTGTGTCTACAGTATGAAAGACTGGAGAGAGAAAACCAAAACGGATGTCAGAAGAGATTCTGAAACTTGCTCTTGAACATAGAGCAGCTAAAGAAAATGGAAGAAACAATGAAGTAAAAAAGCTGAACAGAAGACTTCGAAGAGTGGCTTGAGAGATAAAGTAAAGTATTATAATGAAATGTACAAAGACCTTGAGTTAGAAAACCAGAAGGGAAGAAAGAATATGTTCATAATTTCTCAAGATGAAAGTACTGAATTAAAATTCAGGACTCAAGCTGCAATACTGGGGGATTCTGTGGGCAAAATATTAAACGACACAAAGTATCCAAAGAATATGGAAGGAATACACAGAGTCACTGAACCAAAAAGCACTGGTTGACATTCAATCATTTCAGGAGGTGGCACGTGATCAAGAACCGATGTTACTGAAGGAAGATGTCCAAGCTGCACTGAAGGCACTGGTGAAAAACAAGTCTCCAGGAATTGACGGAATACCAACTGAGACGTTTCAACAAACAGATGCAATGCTGGAAGCAATGATCTATACCAAGACTTTGGAAAATGGCTACCTGGCCAACTCACTGGAAGAGATCCATATTTGTGCTCATTCCAAAGAAAGGTGATCCAAAAGAATGCAGAAATTATCGAACAATATCATTAATATCACATGCAAGTAAAATTTTGCTGAAGATCATTAAAAAACGGTTGCAGCAGTACATCGACTGGTAACTGCCCAAAATTCAAGCTGGATTAAGAAAAGGACATGGAAGAAGGGATATCACTGCTGATGTCAGATGATCTTGGCTGAAAGCAAGAGACTACCAGAATGATGTTTACCTGTGTTTTATTGACTATGCAAAGGCATTCGACTGTGTGGATCATAACAAATTACGGATTAACATTGTGGAGAATGGAATTTCATAACACTTAATTGTGATCATGAGGAACCTGTACATAGACCAAGAGGCAGTTGTTCAAACAGAACAAGGGGATACTGCATGACTTAAAGTCAGGAAAGGTGTATGTCGGGGTTGTATCCTTTCACTATACTTATTCAATCCGTATGCTGAGAAGATAACCCAAGAAGCTAGAATATATGAAGAAGAGGAAGGCATCAAGATTGGAGGAAGATTCATTAACCTGGGATATGGAGATGACACAACCTTGCTCACTGGAAAGTGAAGAGGATCTGAAGCACTTACTGATGATCAAAGAGTACAGCCTTCAGTATGGATTACACCTCAACATAAAGAAAATAAAAATTCCCACAACTGGCCCAATAAGCAACATCATGATAAATGGAGAAAAGATTGATGTTGTCCAGGGTTTCATTTTACTTGGATCCACAATCAATGCTCATGGAAGCAGGAGTCAAGAAATCAAACGACATACTGCATCGGGCAAATCTGCTGCAAAGGACCTCTTTAAAGTGTTAAAAAGCAAACATGTCATTTTGAGGACTAAGGTATGCCTGACCTAAGCCATGGTATTTTCAATCACCTCATATGCATGCGAAAGCTGAACAATGAGTAAGGGAAGACCAAAGAAGAGGTGATGCCTTTGAGTTATGCTGTTGGCAAAGAATACTGAAGATACCATGGACTGCCAGAAAAACAAATTTGTCTTGGAAGAAGCACAGCCAGAATGTTCCTTAGAAGTGAGGATGGCGAGATTCATCTCAAGTACTTTGGACATGTTATCAGGAGGGACCAGTCCCTGGAGAAGGACACCCTCATGTCTGGTAAAGTAGAGGATCAGCGATAAGAGGAAGACCCTCAAGGAGATGGACTAACACAGTCGCTTCAACAGTGGGCTCAGCATAGCAAAAATTGTGACGATGGCGCAGGATCAGGCAGTGTTTCCTTCTGTTGTACACTGGGTCGCTATGAATTGGAACTGACTTGTCAGTACCTAACAACAACAGTATGAAAAGACATAAAATGTTAGTTAATAAAGACAACAAGATCAACCAAAAAGTTACTAATTAATGAAACTACTAATATTTATTTGTGGACATCAGACCACTGTAAATCTTTTGGCATGCCAGCTACCAATTAAAACAACGTTTATGAAATACTGCCTTTTCTAGTCTTCATTCAAACATCAGTTCTCTGCTAATTTAAGGTCGCTTAAATTCTAAATCTCCTCATTTAAAATAATAATTGGTCTACATTCCAATAGAAAACTAAAGTTATGTTCTTTTTCCAAATATGAATGTCAAACTATTTCTTACGTCATTCCTCTCCTTATCTAGTACGCAATATACTTTTACCTTAAATGTAACTATAATTTTTTTAACAATATTGTCCTTTTTACCCCTTAGAGTATATATAAAGAAACTATCCTTACAGTTATTCCCCCAACTATATATCTTAGAAGAAAATCTATATCTCACCACGTATAATGAAAACCTCTCTTGTTTTAAAATTGGCAATTCTATTTGACTTGTGAGGATTATAAGTCAGGAAAAGATAAGTCCTTGTATTAATTATAGAAATTCAAACAATATTTTAGAGTGAAATACTCCTTCTTTCATTTCTTCCTCCATGCTTCATCACTGCTGAATTTTAAAAGTATTAAAGTTGTGATGATTACAAAAAAGTCTAGGGATGACAGCCTTTAGAGATATAGATATATCAAGATAGCTGACATTTTCAAAGCACTCTGTATTGCACAGCTCTTTAACATAGATTGTCTCATTTAATTATCACATCATTCCCTAGGAATTAATAATATTATATATAATTGCTCCCTGATTAACAATAAGAAAACTGAGTTAATAAGTTTCAGAATATTGGAAGATAGGTATTTGAAATTTAAGGTTAGTACTCTTTCCAAGGCAACTCTCCCCAGATAAATATTAACTATACAGCTACATACACCATTAAATACTACCAGTATACTCAAGGACAATACATGACTGTAAGTTGACTTTTTTGCATATTAGAAATAAATTATTTGAAAAATATTTAACATGTGCACTTGTTTTAAACAACAGCCTAAGCTTTAAAAAGGCAAACATTATGTCAAATTTCATAAAAGGAATCTCATGTTTATCACTAATTCCTACTGGAAAATTATCCTCCCAAGTCAAACTGAAAAACCTAGTTAAGGAAAGCATTACAATTTGGGGTAAGCCTATAGCATGACAGATGTATCTCTGGGATTTTTTTTTTTTTCCCACTAAAGTCCATTCTGCATTTTCTGAGGATGTATCCAATAGAACTAGGCTACAGGGGCATATTTACTAAAAGGTGCTGTGAAAACATGAATTCAACACATAAATATTAAACATCTACTAAGGGTCAAGCAGCTTCTCCTCAGATTTGCCATGTCAGGTAGATAAAAGCAAATAAATATTTTCCTTTTCCAATTTGTAAGAGTCCTGGTGGTGCAGTGGTTAAGAACTCAGCTGCTAACCAAAAGGTCGGTGGTTCAAAACCACCAACCACTCCCCCAAAACCCTATGGGAGAGCTCTACTCTATCCTTTAGGGTCGCTATGAGTTGGCATCAAATCAAATTGATGGCGATACATTTTTGGGGGGTCTTTTTTTGGTATATCAAATGAGATATATTTGAGAAATACCTATAAGCCAACTGAAACTAAACTATAATCAGATACTTTAGTAAACACAAACAAGAGACAGACTTCATTTGAGCGATACCTGTTTTAATCGTGGTTCCTTTTAACATTAAATTAATAATTTGCATGGGTTAATAGTTCATGTAATTTTGATTACAGTTATTAAATAATACTCAATAAACAACCAGCCATCAATAATGATTACTTAATGTCACTGGGGCAAAGCTCATTGCATAAAGAAGATGTATCTATTCAAAAGAAAATTAGCAAACTCAAGCAATAATTCAAAAGAAATCAGGAACTAAAACTGTATGCCAGGCAGCACTTTGAAAAATTTGCTGTGTCAAATTCCCAGCACATCCATTAGGTATCTATACAAAATTACAGTGAGCATCAAAGCAAACAGTGCAAACCACTTCTGAGAAACGGAACCAAGAATAGAGAGAGAACACTGGTTCTAAAAACATATGACTCTTTTGGATCATCATGCACTTCTATGTAAAATGTAAAATTTTAAATGCCAAACAGTACACCCATAAAAACAAAACAAACAAGAAAACCCATTGCCACTGGGTTGACTCTGACTCATAGTGACCCTATAGAAAATATGAAATTTACATACCTTGTAAAAATATTTCTATAAATGCATATAATAACTGAATAAATGATAATACAAATTATCCTTTATTTACAGCCACCTTTCAAAGGCAGGGGTTTATTTTAGAATAAATGTTTATTAAGGCCCATAAACGTTTCCTCCACTTTGCAATCATTAGTATTGTTTCTTTACATTAAAATTTTTTAGAAAGATCTTTAAAATATTATGTTCCTATATAGTAGTTCTGTTAATCTAATTTTTGTTTTAATAGGATTGTTTAACAAAGCACTCCTAAAATATGTTTAATAAAAATAAATGAATAAATGAAGCACGAACTGTCTCAGCTCCATATCTAAGGAGTGATTTTCCATATAACATTTCCTTAGATGAATAGATTTTCCCATTTGCCTTTTCCAGAGTAACACTGGCTGCTTATCTAAATTTGTTTGCTAAAAATTGCATGGCTTCCATTGATTTTAGAAAAGAAGAACAATGCAGAGAGATTTAGCTTCAAACTGTAAAGGTTTCTCCTCCATGCACAAATTCATAGGAAATTACAAAACCAAGATTTCCTATGGGGAATTTTCAAATCGTGAAGTTCCTCTCCTAGGAATAAACTAGCTCCTTCTCTCCTCTCTGCTTTCTATAACTTTACTATCATTTCAGAAATTAGCTTATCTTCCAGGAGAAAATTTCACAATCCATGAAAAGATTATCAAAATATGTAAGTGAATGTTACATAACAAATTCACCGTTTCCTTCAGAACCCTCTGTATTCCACTCTTGTCAATGAGCTGCAGTTGTGAGTCGTGGTCATCTGTTTAATTGGCTAGTGAAGTCTTTCACCTTCTTTCCAACTAGAATTTAAATATAATTCAGTTCTCCAGAATTAAAGCTCTGGTACATTAACCACCATTTACGGATTAGCCTCCTTCAACTCTTACTTTTACTGAGTCCAATATAATACATATTTTTTAATGGTCATTTAAAAAATAACATACTCAGCCGCCTGTTTGTGTTGCTTCAATTCTTTCTTCAGATTTTTGTTCTCATTTTCTAAAAACATATTCTGGGTATAGACATCTGGAACATTCTCAGCATCTCGAAGTTCAATTATCCCCTTCTGTATTAATTCATACCTAGGATAAAATCAAACAAGAAGGCTTTATGTGTCTTACAATATGACCCCTAACTAGAAGTGTGATATACAGCCTTCTTCATCAATTGAAGAAGGAGCAATAGGTTTACTGCTGAAGAACTAGTTGTGTAGCATTGTATACACAAAACTACAGACACTGCCCACACACCCTGAGAAACATGAGGGGCTTTTTAGTGGGAATTTTAATTCTAGGCTCTGGCTTTAAAAAAAGTTGCAAAGTTGTAACTCCACCGCCCAAATTTGAGTAATTATGCATTATGCTGAATTGTATTAGCTAAAAGCAGGAATACTTATCTTTTTTTTTTTTTTTTGCAAATTAAAGAAATATACTCTTAACTTACAATCTTTTCTATAATTAAGAAGAAATTAAATTAGTGATTAATTCTTATAAATAATTGCTCTATTACCTTTGAAGGCATCTTTATTACCACCCTGCCTTCAGTGGAATTGTAGGAACAGGCTGAACTGGAGATAACCAAAGACTGAAAAGGAAACAAAAAAGGAAAGAAGGAAAAATAACAACCTGTTTTCAAAACATTTGAAGAATGGGAAGGCGAAGAAGAATGAGACAGAGTGAGCGCTAATAAGAGGGAAAGGCAGAGAAGAATGATGTACTTCTAGGGTGACTGAGTCCAGGCCACATTAACTGCCAGGAAATGGTACAGCGGAGGGAAGGAGATGGATAATATATGCTCACATGAGGGTATGATCAAAGAACATGGAGGTCCTTGTGGAGGTCAGAACCATAGTGAAGACAGCCCAGAAGAGGAGCAGATGGTAACTTCTTTCTTTAGAAAATATTTAAATGAGTTTTTGGTTATACATAAGTAAATCAAATAAAGAGCCCTGATGGTAGAGTGGTTAAGCACTCGGCTGTTAACAGACAGGTCGGTGGTTCAAACCCACCAGCTGCTCCATGGGAGAAAGATGTGGCAGTCTGCTTCCATAAAGATTTACAGCCTTGAAAACCCTACGGGGCAGTTCTACTCTGTCCTGTAGGGTCGCTATGAGTCAGAATCAACTTGATGGCAATGGGTTAATTTCCAATAGAGAGGTTCAAGACAACATGGTTCCACCTAACTAGTGTTCTATGTAATAATCGGAAAAGGCTATCTTCTTTAGGGGCAGAATTACATTTCTGGAGATTATGTTTCCTTTAAGAAACTGTTCCCTATCTAAATATAGCTCTAAAATTTGTTTGTTCTTGGGAAATATGTGACCTTGGGATTCTGATATCTAGCATGTAGTTTAATGTTTTCTGTATTCTAATTCCCTTCTATGATTCCCAAACCTCTGTAAGTGTCTTAAAAGTTATAGCCTGTTGTCAGCTATCTTTGTGGAATAATGAGGGAAGGACCTGTACCAGCAGAAGAAGTACCAAGGTGTAGGAAAACAGACTTGAGGTGGCAAGAGGGAGACTCAAAAAGAACAGAGCAGGTCTACCTAAGGAAGAAAATGACAACAAAGACTGATTACAGAGAAACACTGGATTCACTGCAGTAAGGCAGAATGAATCTTAGACCAAGGTGTGCACTTGTCGGCTACAGAAGTCTAGGACAACTGGTGTACTAAGTGCATGAATCAGAAATGAGTCAAGAACAGAAAGAGCACTGAACTGGGAGTCAAGAGACCTGGGCCCCTGCTCCAGCTCTGTCCCAGTAAACTGTGTGAACAACAAAAACTCACTTATTGGTAACATGCAGGCGCTGGACTAGGTCATCTATAAGGTCCCTTCCAACTCTGATTTTATAAGATTTGAATGGGAGCCCTGGTGGCATAAATGATTACGTGCTCTGCTGCTAACTGAAAAGTTGGCGGTTCAAACCCACCCAGAGGCTCCATGGGAGGAAGACCTGGTGACGTGCTGCCTTCAAGATTTCAGCCAAGAAAACCCCTATGAGGAAGTTCTACTCTGTCACACAGGGTCGCTGTAAGTCGGAATCAACTCCACAGCACCTGACAACAATATCAGCTCCTTATACTCAAACCATTGCTCCTGGAGGAAGCTTTCTAAAGTACAAATCTAATTATATTTTATATCACTTATTCACTTAAAATCCTCTAGCAGGTCCTGATCACTTTAAGGATAGGATTTAAACTCCTAACATGGTAAAAGAAAGACCCTTAACATTCTAGCCTCTGATTATTTCTTCAGCCCCATTTTCAGTTGCTACTGTCCAAGTTCCAGGCATTATCTCTCTCCCCACCAAATCAGTCTCTTCTTCCTGGAACCTCTGAAGTTCCACTTCACTCCCCAACCCCACCTCAATAACTTATACTCACTCTTCTAGACTCAGCCACTCCAATGTAACTTCTGGGAAGCCCTACCTGACCCTACCATAATTTAAGGTTGTTAGATTCCCCTGCTCCCTTACTGCTAGAGCTCTAGATCTTTGTAATAATCTATATCACACTGTATCGTAGTTGTCTGGCTACTAATCCTTCCTTCTCATTAAACTACTAGCATGCATTTAAGGGTAAAGACCCAACAGTCTTTTCTATACCACTAGCACCTGGCACATAATACATGTTCAATAAGAGTTAGTGAGTCAACTAATTTATAATCCGCACTTCAACTAATTAACCATCACTATATTCTAATAAACATAATTCCACACTTCTTACCCATCATATCTGGAAGTAAGCATTTTTCTCTCCTAAATGATATACCACCTTCTCTCTTTCAAAACCCACAAAATGGCTCCGCCTTATGAACTCTTTCCAAATTCAAGCCCCACAAAGTTGCTGTCATTTCCACTACTCTCCTCAGTATTCATTTAAAGCAAAAAAAAAAAAAAAAAAACCAAAACCCTCATCATTAGCACTTCCCTAATTAGCATTGCTCATAATAATGAATATATAAGTTTGCGGTTCATTACCTGATTTAACAGGAGACATCTTTTTGTTTTCTCCTTCCATTAGACTGCAAATTCCCCACATCGGAGATTCCTCACTTTGTTTGTAACTATGGATAGTCTATGCCATAGAACTTGACAAACACTATTATTTCTCAATAGCTGTGGCTAACTGCCGAACAAAATAAACTTAAATATTCATTTGGTCAGTTTTAAAATTCAGTTTCCCGGTAGTCTTGCTCTATTCTACGCAAATTGTAAAATTACAACTTTGGAATAATTCTAATATAAGTTTCTGATTGCCAAAGGTTAAAATTAAAAATATTATTGTGGAGATTATGCTTGAAACATTTAATTACTTATTTTTGGAACATCTAAATTTTATTAATGATTTTCATAAACATAATCTGTTTTGTCTGATAATACATTTTTCACGTATATACTTAAAATACCACATTTCCTCCATTTTAACCCGTTTTAATTTTGCTCCCAACCCACTATCAAGGTGATTCCAACTCATAGCTACCCTATAGGACAGAGTAGAACTGCCCTATAGGGTTTCCAGGGCTATAAATCTTTATGGAAGCAGACTGTCACATCTTTCTCCCATGGAGCGGCTGGTGGGTTTGAACTGCTGACCTTTCGGTTAGCAGCCTAGCTTTTAACCACTGCACCACCAGGGCTTCTCTAATTCTGCTCCCAGGGAAATTATTATGGTGTAAAAACAGTACTTCTAAACTGACATAAAAGTTACTATCTGCCATAGAATTGGTTTTCAGCTTATAGCCACCCATGAGACAGAACAGAACTGCCCCATAGGGTTTGCTAGGCTGAAATTAATGCCTTTGAATTATGGTGTTTGGCAAAGAATACTGAATATATCACAGACTGCCAGAAGAATGAACAAATTTGTCTTGGAAGAAGTACAACCAGAATGCTCCTTAGAAGCAAGGATGGTGAGACTTCCTCTCACGTACTTTGGACATGTTATCAGGAGAGACCAGTCCCTGGAGAAGGACATCATGCTTGGTAAAGGGTCAGTGAAAAAGAGGAGTGCTATGAGTCAGAACTGATTCCACAGCACCTAAAACAACAACGGTTTTTACAAAAGCATATCATCAGGTCTTTCTCCTACAAAGCTGCTGGGTAGGTTCAAACCACTGGAGCACTTTACCATAAAACTGACTAAACCCAGAGTGCAAAATTTTTAGTGATTCATTGGACAAATTCCTACCACATTCACCAATATATATCATTTAAACCAGGGACTGACAGCTTTTAATGTGGAAACCTGCTGCCACTGAGTCGATTCCGACTAATAGCTACCCTACAGGACAGAGTAGAACACAGGGTTTCCAAGGAGTGGCTGGTGGATTCGAACTCCAGACCTTCAGGTTAGCCGCCAAGTTCTTAACCACTGTGCCACCAACCAGATAATATTTTAGAGAATATTAATATTCATTAAAAAAATTTTGTGGGCCATGCAGTTTCTATCTCAACTAATTAACTTTGCCATTCTAATTGGCGATACATAAAAGAATAGTCATGGTTGTGCTCTAAAAAAATTTTATTTACAAAAACAAGAGACAGATGAGATACGGCCCAAGGACTTTAGTTTGCTGACCTATGATCTAAATGAATGTGATGTACTGCAGTTACTATTTGAGGACCGAAAGAACATAATTCAAATTTTTCTGCCCAGGATTTTTGTTTTTTCTTTTTTGAAAAACTAATAATGGAGAAACTTTGTTTTATTAGCTTTTATAAGATTAAGTGAATTCACAAAAATGATACATGTGTTTTTTCTGTAATAAAAATTATTAAAATAATATATTCAATATTTCTATAGTCCTACTATATAGAATTGGTAAAGCTTGTGATCAAAATAAAAAATGTTTCATGTGAAATAATACACAGCATAATTTCATTATGAATGAGCAGCTAAGAATAAAGATAACATTATTTGAACCACAGTATTACCAGGTCACTATAATAAAGAGAAATTTTTAAGAAATTTTACCTTCTGATTGTAATATGTTAAATCATGTGCTTATTTAGGGATTCTATAAATCCTAATATTATGTTTTACTGAAATTTCATTTCATCAATTCAGACTGCTAACCTAAAAGGATAATATAACAACAATTACATAATTGTTCAGAGTATACATGGATCCAGACTTCTCTAACGGAATCATTTCACACTTTGGACTACCCAGTCATGTAAGCACTACATGTCCTAACACAAACTCTTAGAAGAAAAAAGGAGCAATTGGACCACATTAATCGGTCATTTCATTAGTACTGCAAATTAACCACTTACCTACTTTTACAAAAATGTATTTTCTAGTACATTTGCAATTACTTCTTAAATGTATTTTTATAAAATTCTTTTGTACAATTTTCAGATTTAATAGGAACAGTATTATTTTTCTACCATTAAACTTGCTCTTTTTCTTAGACTGCAGTAATGAAAAATGGTTTTCCTCATTAAATTTATTAAAATTATTAGATATGCAATTTAAAATATGAAACTTATTTCTCTTATGCATGGTCTCAGTATATGAGAACCAAAAAAAAAAAAAAAAGCAAAAAATTACATCACAGCTGGATTAGCAGAAACTGCAAATTGCCCCTACAAGTAAAATTAGGAGTTAGTGCAAAAACACTATAAACATCATTACATATTATATTAACCCTTCTATCTATTGTATGGAGCCCTGGTGGCACAGTGGTTAAGAGCCCAGCTGCTAACCAAAAGGTCAGCAGTTCAAATCCATCAGCCGCTCCTTGTAAACCCTATGGAGCAGCTCTACTCTGTCCTATAGGGTTGCTATGAGTCAGAATCAACTCAATGGCAATGGATTTGGTTTTGGTTTTATCTGTAATATGCAATGGCTATTAAAAATCAAACTTACATTTTCATAGCCAATCATTTAGTAATATTTTTAAAGAACATTCCGAATCTGAGAACATGCCTGGTGATGGTATTACTGTAGCAAAGGAACAAAAACAGTATGCCGACTGATTTTTATAATCAATAAGTTATTAAATTTTTCAATCATAACAAGAAACTCTTGCATTTAGGTGATATTTTAAAATGCAATTCCACTTCTAAATGAAAGAAAATTCACAGAAAAAGAATCAACCAGTTGTGTGAACAGAGAAAGACAAGTCATTACACTACAAGTAAAACAAGCAAGCAAAGTAGTATTGTTAGTAGGATGTCTAAATGCAGGAAATAATACTCTTAATAATTATGCAAAAGATATTAGGAAAGTATTTCACAAAACATCTTTGTGTTATATAACAATCAATTTATTTGATTTTTGAAAATCACCTAAACTTGAATATTTGGGAAAGCTATTTAATAAAAATTTATTTGCAAGTATATCGTTTATGTGTGTGGGTATGTGTGTTTGTGATTTGAGGGATAGGGATGAGAAATTTTCCAATCTTCTTGCATAAAATGAGTCACTTTAAAGTCTTTTAAGATGGTTAAAGATGTGCATGTTAAATAATGTTAACATTTCTACAAAACTACCATTTATCCACATAAT
This sequence comes from Trichechus manatus latirostris, assembly GCF_000243295.1. Lineage (NCBI taxonomy): Eukaryota > Metazoa > Chordata > Mammalia > Sirenia > Trichechidae > Trichechus > Trichechus manatus. The sequence continues at coordinate 4,418,050 of NW_004443977.1, read as the reverse complement.
TATTTACCATTCAGATTGAAAGCAATCAAGAGTTCGGGTCATTCCCATTTTAATCAGGAAATTGCAAAGAAAGTCTTCTATTACTTCAGGTACTGCATGCTTCGGAGGAAGAACTGTTTTCTGCTCCTGAAATTTAAATGTGCTATTATTTCTTTTGAGAACATGAAAGCTTGATTCATTCATTCATTCTTTTTTTAACAATGTTTGCTGAGTACTATGTGGTGGGGTCTACTTTAATCATTGGGGATAAAGCCAAGAAGAAAACTGACAAATCTCTGTCCTCACAAAACTTATAGTCAAGTGGATAGAGACAGAAAATGAATAAATAAATAATATACATTATGGCAGATAGTACTAAATGTATGGGGAAAAATAAAGCAGAAGATAGAAGATAGGGAGAGCCAAGGGTAAGGCATATAAGTGTGTGGAGCTGGGTTGCTATACATGTAGTGTGATGATGAAAGACCTCTTGATAAAGTGGCATATTAGCACAAACCTAAATGAAGAGGCAGAGTGGGTCAGGTTCCAATTATATGCATCAGCAAGCGCAAATGCCCTGAGGTAAGAGTGTGACTGGATTGTTTGAAGGACAATAAGAAAGCCAGCTTGCCCTTTCAATACCACATCACAAATCAAAAAAAAAAAAAAAAAAGTATGAACATTTTAATTTTTCTTAATTATTATCATCATATTAAAAATTACAACAATTTTTTATACGGATTTTTAGAAAACTATGGAAGAAATACTGTACAATGAAGGGTACTTGCACTACAAATTCATAATGGAAGTAAAAGTCTATTAGATCAGGGATCAGCAGTTTTTGTAAATGAAGTTTACTGGAATGCAGCCATGCCCATTTATTTACATATTGTCTATGGCTGCTTCTGCATCACATGGCAGAGTTGAGTAATTTCAACAAAAGAGATAACCTGACCCCAAACCCTGCCTATAGATTTTTCAATCCACTATATTTGACTTAATGTGAATTAAGGGGGTAAAGTACAAATCACAAATAAAATAAGGTTTACCTTTTAAGACCAATGGATTTTTATGTTTATTTTACGTGCCAAGTACTATGTTAGGCATATTACTTTACAAAGTACCAATACAAATGAGTGGTACATAAGGCATTTTTAAAAAGCCTTTTATAATTAATGATACAAAGGGGGAAGATGATGAGCATTAAAATAAAAATTTCAGTTGCACCTCATTCAAAATACTATATTTTAAACTTATTCCTATAAATTATTGTATTGCGATATCCAACAAACTACTAAGTCTATACCTTGATTATGAGAAAGGAGTTCCTACTTTAAGAATGCAATAGATCTCCCTTTGCGTCTACCTAGAAGGAACAGTATCTATCAAATTCATTAAGAATATAGCTTTCTATGAGTTGGAGCACTCCATTTATAACAGCATATAATCAATTCTGACTGCAAGAAATCCTCCTTTGGGGCTTTTCTCAATACTGAGTGGCTAGATATTTTGGAAAAGAATAACTAGATTTCCAGATTGAGGTAGTCTACAAGATACTGAAAGATTAGCATAGGACAGAATATGAAGTGAAATTCATCACATACTATTCTGCACTGGAAAAATCAAATCTACAGCAAAAAAACAGTATCACAATTTCCTTCACATTTCTCAGTATAAAATGGTTTCATTGTCAGAAAAAAAGGTCCATCTTACTTAGTGATGATACGAGAATATAAAGCACTTTTAAAAATATTTTTGCTCTCATCATTGTCTTAGTTATCTAGTGCTGCTACAACAGAAATACCACAAGTGGATGGCATTAGCAAAGACAAATTTATTCTCTCAGTCTAGGAGGCTGGAAGTCCGAATTCAGGGTGCCAGCTCCAGGGGATAGCTTTTTCTGTCAGTTCTGGTGGAAGGTCCTTGCCATACATCTTCTACTGGTCTAGGAGCATCTCAGCACAGGAACCCCAGGTCCAAAGGATGCACTGTGCTCTTGGCACTACTTTCTTGGGGTATGAGGTCCCCCTGTCTCTCTGCTAGCTTCTCTCTTTTATATTTCAAAAGAGATTGACTCAAGGTAAAATCTAATCTTGTAGATTGAGTCCTGCCTCATTATTATACTGCCTCCAATCCTGCATCATTAACATCATAGAGGTAGGATTTATAACACATACGAAAATCCCATCAGATGACAAAATGGTAGATAATCACACAAAACTGGGACTCATAGCCTAGCCAAGTTGACATACATTTTGAGGGGATACAATTAAATCCATACCAATCATTAAATTATTGTCCATTTTTAAATGAGTTTTAATGCCATCAGTGTTATACACCTCTAACTGATGATCTTATAATAAATAACCATTTCCCACTATATTCCTTAATAAAATTAGTACAGATCAGAACCAAGATGGCAGAGGAAGAAGGTTCACACTCCCATCCTCACACAGAAAAAGCAAAAAACAAGCAAAAAGTGTCAGTACTAACATCATTGGAACTCTGGTAAACAGTAGGGGGGTCACGGCAGCTGGGATAAGGCTTACGGAATGATAGGAAGGCTCTGAGACCTTTTTTTTTTTTTTTTTGATACTAATTTGAGCACCATCTCCATCCCCTACTCAGAAGCCAGCTAAAAGTGGTAGCAGTGTTTCCAGCTTGGGATCTTGGTCCCTGGTTCTGGAGTGAACAGTGAGCACTTAATTAACGAAGAATATCATTTGCCCATTTGAATTTAAAGGACTGAAGCAAAGTGCTTGTCTCAGTTTCCTCCATCTTAGAGGTTGCTCAGAGATGAGGAGAGGCAGTACAGCCTGAGGCACTGTAAGGTGAACCAAGAAGCCGGGCTTTGAACTGGTTGACGTAGTAAAACTGGAACAGACTCGAATTTTTACAATTTGGGTAATCTGGAATGGCAACCAGAATGGAAAAAATTATAGGTTGAAGCCCTGGAATGGGAGACTTGGAAGAGGTGTAACGAGTCCTTTCAGGAGCCTGATGCATGAATTACTGGGTTATTTCCAGGACTGCAGAGAGTGATACACATTCAAAGGGGCATGTCAGCAGCCATCTTTGAGCAGGACAGCACTGTTTCCAACTCTGCACAAAATCCTACTGGCAAGAGATTTGGTTGCTATGCAACATATATGCTGCCCTTGTTTTCTAAGAGGTAGAATAACTTTCTACCAGGGCTTTGACACATAATTTGTCCCATTCCAGCTACCATTCCAGTTCACCTAACTTCTAAAATTTGGAGTCTGTACCAGTGTCACTTCCTCGGCCATGACTGAACCAGAAAGAACCAGTATGATGCGCTGCTAACAAGCCTGTGATCACCTGGGGCAAAGAAGGGCACTGACAGGCTGGGGTCAAAACCCTGGGGAGAAAATTTCCTTGGGAAACTGGGGCATTAAAGGACACCCATTTAAAGTGTGTATAATTAGACAGGGAAAGTCAGCACAACTGGACTAAACCAAAAGCTAAGAAGTTTCGAGGGACAGAGTAGCAGGGGCAGGGGTCTAGAGACCATGGTTTCAGGGGACATCTAGGTCAACAGGCACAATAAAGTTTATTAAGAAAATGTTTTGCATCTCACTTTGGTAAGTGGCGTCTGGGGTCTTAAAAGCTTGCCAGAGGCCATCTAAGATGTATCAATTGGTCCCAACCCACCTGGAGCAAAGGAGAATGAACACCAAAGACACAAGGAAAATATTAACCCAAGACAAAAAGGGCCACATAAACCAGAGACTCCATCAGTCTGAGATCAGAAGAACTAGATGGTGCCTTGCTACCACCAATGACTTCCCTGACACAGAACCCAACAGAGTCCCTGACAGAGCAGGCGAAAAATGGGGTGCAGAACTCAAATTCACATAAAAGACCAGACTTAATGGTCTGACCGAGACTAGAGGAACCCCAGAAGATATGGTCCCCGGACTCTGTTAACCCAGAACTGAAACCATTCCCAAAGCCAACTCTTCAGACAAAGATTAACTGGACTATAAAACATCAAATAATTCTTGTAAAGAGTGTGCTTCTTAGTTCAAGTAGATACATGAGACTAGATGGGCAGCTCCTGTCCAGAGGCGGGATGAGAAGGCAGAAAGGGACAGGAGCTGGGTGAATGGACACGAGAAACCCAAGGTGGAAAGGGGGAATGTGCTGTCACATTATAGGGATAGCAACTAGGGTCACATAACAATGTGTGTATAAATTTTTGTATGAGAAATTACCTTGAGCTGTCAACTTTCACCTAAAGCATAATTAAAATAAGAATAAACTCTACATTTCACAAAAGTGCAAAGAAAACAATACATTTATTTAAGAATAATCAAATAATAAAGTGTGTATAATTCAGAGAGCCACACACATTGCCCAGGGCAAAACATATGCCTAGAAAGATGTGAGGTAATATTAAGCTGTCTCCTAGGGTGGATCTCCCAGCTCAGTGAAAGCCTGGTTAAAGACTGACCCAATATAGAGCCATTCTGCAAAGACTAAAAGAAATTTTTGTTTTTTATTTTTACCCCCGTGGCTTTTCTTCTATCTGTTTATAAGCGATTATAGGATCTGTATAAAATACTAAATTCTGTACATGAGTTCTGATGGTCGTTTTTTATGCGTCAAGTTGGCTAGAACCAAAGACCAAACCTGTGCTGTCAAGTCAATTCAGACTCATAGCAACCTTATAGGACAAAGCAGAACCGCCCCATAAGGTTTCCAAGGAGTGGCTGGTGGATTCGAACTGCCAAATTTTCATTAGGAGCCAATCTCTTAAACACTGCGCCACCAGGGCTCCAAGTTGGCTAGGGCAGTTACTTAATTAAACACTAATCTAGGTGTTGCTGTGAAGGTATTTTGTAGATGTGGTTAACATCCACAATCAGCTGACTTTAAGTAAAGCAGGTTACCCTCCATAATGTGGGTTGGCCTCATTCAATCAGTCAGAAGGCCTAAGAGCAAAAACTGAGGTTTCCCAGACAGGAAGAAATTCTGCCTCAAGACTGCAGTGTCAACTCTTGCCAAGTTTCCAGCCTGCCCTACAAGTATCAGACTCACATCTGCAACTCTAGCCTGATTTTGCAGCTTTCCAGGCTGCCCTAGAAATCTATGGATTCAAACTTGCTAGCCCTAAAAATCACAGGAGCCAATTCCTTGAAATAAGTCATAGACACACACATGCACATGCGTGTGTACACACACGTAAACACACACACACATATCCTACTAGTTACGTTTCTTTGGAGAACTCTGACTACGCATGAGTGCTGAAACTCCTTGGAGCAATGTGAGTGAGATTAAACAGGCAGATTATGAGGGAAAGTGTCACTTGTTGGAAAGTCATGCAAGAGTGGCCGTAATGTGGAGAATGACAATCCAAAGAAAAGTAAATATGATTGTTTACTTAAAGTGAAGGCTTGATGATAAATATGAATACTATACACAGAAGGCAACAGGACGGCATGGAGTAAGGTAATGTACTTAAAGTTTGAATGACTTTCTAAACTTCACATGAAAAGTTTCTTGGCTAAATTATAGACTACAGTTGTGCTCAAAATTCTCACCAAAATATAAGTATCTGTAGCCTGTTCTTGAACAATCTGAATTGCTTTTGCCAGATCTTCTTCACCTTCTGGAATGCAAAAATTATCATCTGGTATCTAAAGCACAAAGAAAGAGAAGGATAGGAAGAGTGAGCAGGAATATAAAAATACCTTATTTCATTTCAGAAATCATTTTTCCTCACAAGCAAAGCAAATGATCAAAGAAATACATTTTATGTTACGATACCAAGTCACTCAAAGAGCTATGAAAAATGGATTACTAACAATCAGGCAGCTTTCTGATTTCCCTGTAAATGTCACTTAGTGCCATTTCTAATAAGCTGGAGATTAAATTATAGGCAACTGCTTTTATCTATAACAGTAAATGTAGTCTAGCAATTCTACTAAAAAAAAAAAAAAAAAGTTAGCCCATCTAAATGCCACCATTTACTCTCCATCCCAGGTTTTCTCCACCATTACTTTTTCGTAACTACTAGCAACTGCAAATCTCTACTTTATTAAAAAAACAAATAAACCAAAAACTCTCTGCCTAAGAGTTAAGTTCTTGGAAGCATGCAATCAACTCTAATTATGATATTAATGATAGTTAAGGCATAGTGCATGCTTCCTATGAGTCACTCACTGTTTTAAGCCGTTTACATTTATTAACTTATACAGTAACTTCATGTGGAAAATAATATCTCCATTTTACCAGCGGAGAAAAAAAAAAAAAACGAAACTGTCTCCTATGTTTCTCCTGTCTCTTCCTCATCCAGCCCACAAATTGCCAGGCTTTCTTCTCCACAGTTTCACTCACAAGTTCTGTCATTTAGGAGTGATTTTATCCTGGAAAGTTCAGAAGTAATAATAGGTCTCATGGGAACAATGAATTAAAGGAGAGCCTTGAGACAGGAACCACAGTAGACAGAAATGCAGTAAGTTGGAAGGCAGCACAGGACTTGAGTTCCAGCTGAGTAGTGGGAGGCTAGGAAACCTGACCCAGAGCAGACTAAAAACCCAAACCCAAACCCATTGCTGTGGAGTTGATTCCACCTGTCTGATGGACAGAGATGACAGTTCGTAGCATGAAGCCATAAGGCAGGCCATCAGGAGCTGACTCAGAAGGATAATTAACAGGAAAACCAAAAGAGTCAGATTTATTAATCAATTTAAATGCTTAAATCAACTTATCACACCTCACTCCTAACAAGCTGATATTAGCTAAATCCACCTGAAAAACTAGCAACTCTAAGGAGAAAAAAAACAAACTGGTTTACATGTTTCAGAAAAGAAAATGAACACTTCACAAGAATGTCTACAATTAACTTACAGAATAAATACCTAAAGTGAACAAATTACCTCTTCATAGTCATAATCATCTTCAGATGCTTCAGTTACAGTGACCTCTGAATATCTTGTCAAGTTATAATTTCAAAATATGAAAAAATTATATTTAAAATTGATTCAACCTTAAAACACAGTATTGAATCCAACAGACCTCACCAAGAAGTTGGTAAATTCATGTAAAGTAAGCTTTTTTTAAACTTTTCTTCCCATACAGCTTATAAATCCAAGAGATGTTTTAAAACAAAATACTTTTAATTATTATTTTTTAATTATTGCTCCATACAACCCAAACACATGAAAAACTACATTTCAATCTTCTATCTACTTAATGATTTCCACCTTGATTCTAAGAAGGACTTTATTTTGTTTACAAAAACATGCATAGTATCATAATATAAATTAGAAAAGAGATAAATATTATGGATAGGAAAAATATAACAGTAATTTCTTAAAATTTATCTTAAATGCCACTGAATTTTCCATAGCTCCTAAGACAACTATTCACAATGCAGGTTTACTTCTTTATTTGGTTTAAAACACAGTGAAGGAATTTTAAAAATAAATTTCTTTTATAGGAAAGGAAAACTAATTTTTAAGCAAATATAAGCTATAGAGCAATCATAATTCAACATTTTATCAATATTCAAAAACATTAAAATATTAATGGAAATGTTTCCAACAAAAAAATAATAATTCTAAGAGCAATGTTCATTCTTAAAGAATTGCCATTATACTTGCAAAAATTGCAAGTTACTCTAATTACAAATGAAAACTTCAAGATAACGTTTTAAATTAATAGAAATCACAATACATACCAGTGACACTATATTGTTTGTTGGCTGGTGGGCTGACACTATTTTTCACTTATACCAAGTTGTTTAAAAGGTATGTAATTGAACACTTTTTTAAAATTTTTTCCCATACAAAAATTTATGCATACATTGTTATGCTTCTCTAATTGCTCTCCCCATACTGTGACAGCACACTCCTCCTTTTCAACCGATTCCCCATGTCCATTCAACCAGCTCCTAACCCTCTCTGCCCTCCCATCTCACCTCCAGACAAAAGCTGCCTGTTTAGGCTCTTGTATCTACTTGAGCTAAGAGGCATACTCCTCATGAGTATCACTTTATGTCTCACAGTCCAGTCCAATCCCTGTCTGAAGAGTTGGCCTCGGAAACTGTTTTAGTTCTCGGCTGATAGAGAATCCAGGGGCCACACTTTCTGGGGTTCCTCCAGTCTCTGTCAGACCGTTAAGTCTGGTCTTCTTACTAGAATTTGAGTTCTGCATCTCACCTTTCTCCTGCTCCATCCGGGACTCTCTGTTGTCTTCCCTCTCAGGGCGGTCATTGGTGGAAGCCGGGCACCATCTAGTTCTGGTCTCAGGCTGATGAAGTCTCTGGTTTACGTGGCCCTTTCTGTCTTTTGGGCTAATACTTTCCTTATGTCTTTGCTGTTCTTCATTCTTCTTTACTCCAGGTGGTTGGGACCAACTGATGCATCTTAGATGGCCGCTTGCAAGCTTTTAAGACCCCAGATGCCACTCACCAAAGTAGGATGCA
>NW_004443977.1:4390801-4409428 GCF_000243295.1 Trichechus manatus latirostris | reverse complement strand
ATTATGGCCCTTTCTTCTTTTTGGATGTGTGCATTTATTGCTATAAACTGACCACTGAGCACTGGTTTTGCTGTGTCCCAAAGGTTCCGGTAGGGTATGTTTTCATTCTCGTTTGATTCCGTGAATTTCTTTATTCCACCCTTAGTTTCTCCTATAACCCAGTAGTTTTTGAGCAAGATGTATTTAGTTTCCATGTGTTTGATTCGTTTTCCTTGCTTTTTGTGTTGTTGATTTCTACTTTTATGGCTTTATGGTCAGAAAAGATGCTGTGTACTATTTCGATGCTTTGGATTTTGTTAAGGTTTGCTTTATGGCCTAACATGTGGTCTAGTCTGGAGAATGTTCCATGTGAACTGGAAAACAAAGTATATCTGGCTGCTGTTGGGTGGAGTGTTCGGTATATGTCTATGAGATCAAGTTGGCTGATTGCAGCATTTATATCTTCCGTGTCTTTGTTGAGCTTCTTTCTGGATGTCTGTCCTTCACCGAAAGTGGTGTTGAAGACTCCCACTATTGTGGAGCTCTCTCTCTTTTCAGTGCTGTTAGAGTTTGCTTTATGTATTGTGGAGCCCTGTCATTGGGTACATAAATATTTATTATAGTTATGTCCTCCTGGTGTACTGACCCTTTAATCATTATATAGTGTCCTTCCTTATCCTTTGAGGTGGATTTTACTTTAAAGTCTATTTTGTCAGAGATTAATTTGCCACTTCTGCTCTTTTTTGAGTACTGTTTGCTTGATATATTTTTTTCCATCCTTTTGAGTTTTGGTTTGTGTCTTTAAGGTGTGTCTCTTACAGGCAGCATATAGGCTTACCATGTTTTTTTATCCCATCTGCCACCCTCTGTCTCTTTATTGGTGCATTTAGTCCATTTACATTCAGCATAATTATTGATAGGTATGAGTTTAGTGCTGTCATTTTGATGTCTTTTTGTGTTTGTTGTTCACAGTTTCTTTGTTCCACTTAATTTTCTGTGCTGCGTCATTTTTCTTTATGTATTTTCATGTTTTTCATTGTTGTTGATTTTGTGTTTGCTTTTATCTTTTTATAGCTTTTTATTTTGACCTGTAGGATTGTTAGTTTCCTTTGCGGTTACCTTAATATTTACCCCTATTTTTCTAAGTTTATACCAGTCTTTTATTTCTTTATATCGCCTTAACTTCCTCTCCATATGAAAAAAATCTGTATCTACATTTTTTAAGTCCTTCTTTTTTGTTTAATGTTGTCATCTTTTACATATTGACACGTGTTTCCCTATTTTCAGTTTTAGCTTTGATTTACTTTTGTGACTTCCCTATCTAGTTTGATATGTGGTTGCTCTGTCCTGTGTTCTAGTCTTGGGTTATTATCTGACGTGACTGATTTTCTAACCGGAGGACTCCCTTTAGTATTTCTTGTAATTTTGATTTGGTTTTTGAAAATTCCCTAAGCTTCTATTTAGCTGGAAATGCCCTAATTTCACCATCATATTTGAGAGAGAGTTTTGCTGGATATATAATTCTTGGCTGGCAGTCTTTTTTTTCTTTCCTTCAAGGCTTTATATATGTCATCCCATTGCCTTCTTGCCTGCATGGTTTCTGCTGAGTAGTCTGAGCTTATTCTTATTGACTCTTCTTTGTAGATGACTTTTCGTTTATCCCTAGCTGCTCTTAAAATTCTCTATTTATCTTTGGTTTTGCAAGTTTGATTACAATATGTCTTGATGACTTTTTTTTGGGATCTACCTTATGTGGGGTTCGATAAGCATCTTGGATACCTTCTAATCTTTCATGGTATCAGGGAAGTTTTCTGCCAAGAAATCTTCAACAATTCTCTCTGTATTTTCTGTTATCCCCCCCCCACCCCCGTTCTGGCACTCCAGTCACTCATAGGTTACTCCTCTTGATAGAGTCCCACATTTAATTCTTAGGGTTTCTTCATTTTTTTAATCCTTTTATCTGACTTTTCCTCAAATAAATTGGTGTCAAGTGCTTTATCTTCAATCTCACTAATTCTGACTTCCATTACCTCAATTCTGCTCCTATGACTTTCTATTGTTGAATTCTGACATTTTAATCTTCTGGATTTCTCATTGCTGTCTCTCCATGGATTCTTGCAGCCTGTTAAATTTGTCATTATGCTCTTCTCTAATCTTTTCAATTTCCTCTATTGCGTGTTCTGTTGTTTTGCGTAATTTCCTTCCTAATTTCTTGAAGAGTTCTGTATATTAATCTTTTGTATTCTCCCTCCGGTAATTCCAAGAAATTTTCCTCCTCTGGAAGATTTCTAGATTCTTTATTTAGGGAGCTTGCTGAAGCCATCATGGATTGCCTCTTAATGATTTGATATTGACTGTTGTCTCCGAGACATTAATAAGTTATTATATTTATTTTATGTTTGCTTACTGTATCCTAGCTTCTTGTTTTCTTTTGATATGCCCAAATAGGCTGCTTGTGGGAGCTAGTTTGATTATTGGCACCTTTGAAGCTCTAATGTCCTGTCACCAGGTGGTTAGATCTGTACTAGGTATGTGAGCTCAGGAGTCTACTCACTCCTCCTGTATGGATTCAGCTCAGGTGCCCAGGTAGATAGCCACCAAGTGTGTGGTGTGGGCTCTCACTTACAGTCCTAGACAGGCATGGGTGATTGGTGTAGGCACCAATCTCTGAGCAAGGCAGGGGGCTGACGGCCACCTGAGTGTCCAGGAGGAAGGCGTGTCCCTGCCCCCTACAGCACGTATGTAGGTGGGTTTTGCCACCAGACTAAGAGCACCTAATGCTGTTGGTTGTAAGGACTGGGGGGCACCTCTTATTCACGGGCCCCTCTCGCAGGTTGCTAGATGGCATGGGTGGAGTCACCAGTCCCCAGGCCCCTGATGTGGGTAGGTGAAGACCCTGCTTAATGGGCAGAGCAGTGTCAAATGTCAAGAACCTGCCACTTCACAGCTGCAACAGCTGAAGTTGGACTTCCTGTATATACCCTGTTGTACTGCAGTAATGAGGGCCTATGCTGTTGAGATGGGCCCACACAAGTCTATGCAGGGGGAGAGGCACTCAAAGTCCATGGATCCCTTATGCCTGTGCCTAGGCAAAGGTGTTGTGCCTCCCCTGGGTTCCTGGCTTAGGGGAGCCGGCAGTTTATTTTTTCCCATTTGTTAATTTCTTCACTCTCCAAGGCAGGGAGAATGGCTCCGGGAGTGTGACGGCCCCTACTTCCAGCCCAGGGGACTCGGCAATTGCTGAAGCCGGTCCGGGACCCAGTGCAGAGCAGGGAGCAGGGAGGTAAATGGGAGAGAAGTTTTTCCTCCACATGGTAAGCCGTACACAAGTACTTCTCTTTCGTGGAGGGCTGCTTCTCACTGGTTCTGGGTGGCCATGTAGAGTCTCTGGTGCTGGGTGTCTCTCGGTGTGGAAAACGTGCCTCTGAAGCATGGCTGCTTGCCTGCCTCACCCCTCACCCCCGAGCTGATCAGGCCCGAAGGGCTCAGCTCTCGCTGGGTCAGGTCTGGCAACTCCTCGCTACTTCCAAACCGTCTCTCCCTCCCCCTGCCACTCAGTCCAGTTCCTCAACTCTGCCTTTGATGTTCAGGGCTCGCAGATTGCCATATATAATCGAATCACTTGTTTTTTCGGGTCTTTGTTGTAAGAGGGTCTACTGGAAGCATCTGATTACTCTGCCATCTTGGCCCTGCCCCCATGAAATTGAACATTTTAATGCAGTTATGTTTATGAAAAACTAAAGATGAAATTATCCGACTACACCTTTTGCTGCTAGCTGTAAGAAACTGTCTGTTAGTCTGTCTTCCAAGCGTTAGCTGAAAGTGTCAATAACAACTACTGTTTTCTGTAATAATAAGATAAATATATTTAATAGGAGCCACAGACTCTTCTAAGTGTTTTAAATTTATTAACTCATTCATTCTCATCCTGCCTATGATGCTGGAGCTATTATCATGTCTCATTTTATAGATCAGAAATCAGATATAAGGTCTCATAGCTAAGGCCTGCCAACATTGGAAATCAGCCTCAGAAGGTCTGGCTTTACTATACTAGACTACCTCTCCTGTTATTCTTCTGTATGGAATTCCTTTTCTGTGTAAACACAGTGTTTGCCAATACTCTTCCACAGAGTTCTAAACCTCTAAGGGAGCTGATGCATTCTTGTTACTCAGCCCCATCATAAGCAATCACACTCTTCACTGTCTGCCATGTCCCTATTACCTGCAGAAGACACTAAGCCTAGTTCTGTTAGGACCAATCCTCAAGTACCTGCCAAAGGGCCAGTATCTTCTTGCCCACCATGAATGACTTTCCCAATAATATGGTGAAAAGTAATTTATGCTCAACAAATAACTGGTAAAAAGTAGATTAAACAACCACCACAAAAAATGCTGCACACCTGTAGTTATCCCATAACCTTGAATTCATCCCTAGCGAGTACAGCAAGGAGTGAAATACCTCCCTGTGTGCATTATCTATCTTGCAGAAGAGTTTCCAATAGCATTTGCCTCACTTTAATTCCTCACCAGAAGTCTCCTTAAATGCCAGTAGGCCTCCACTAAAAATATGTCCAAGGTACTTTAGCTTTCACTAACATCCTTCTTAAAGTACCTGTAGCATCTTTACAATGCCCAGTTCTAAAGCCACTCCCACACTTTAAAGTACTTCTTATGGTAGCACTCCACATCCAAGTATTAAAATCTGTATTTGTTATTTATCACTACATAACAAACTCCCCAAAACTTAGGGCTTAAAACAAAAATAAGCATTTACTATCTCACAGTTGCTGTGGGTCAGGAATCCAGTAATGGCTTAGCTGGATGATTCTGACTCGGGGCTTCTCGTGAAATCAGTCAGGATGGCAGCCAGGGTTGCAGTCATCTGAAGGCTTAGCTGAGGCAGAAGGATCCACTTTAAAGATGGCTCATTCACATGGGTTTGGGTGCTGGCTGGAGACTTCAGTTATTTCCCACGTGGGACTCTCTATAAACTGCTTTTGAACATCCTCAAGACATAGCAGCTATCTTCCTCCAGAGCGGTCAATCCAAGACAACAAGGTGTAAACCACAATATTTTTTATGACCAAGCCTCAGAAGTTAAATACCATCATTTCCACAATGTATTATTGGTTACATAGGTCAGCCCTACCCAGTATACGCAGGGAAAACACAAGAGCATAAATACCAAGAAGCAGGGATTACTGGGGGTCATTTGAAGGCTGGCAACCATATTACCCTACTGGGTTACATAAGCATTAAAAGAGTAAATATATGTAATGTATTTAGAATACTGACTGACTTATAATAAATGCTAGACAAGTGTTTGTTGTTATTTTCCTTGCTCTAGAAAGAGCAGTCCCTGGAGAAGGACATCCTGCTTGGTAAAGCAGAGGGTCGCAAAAAAGAGGAAGACCCTCAACAAGATGGACTGACATGGTGTCTGCAACGATGGGCTCAAGCATAGCAATGATTGTGAGGATGGCGTAGGACCAGGCAGTGTTTTGTTCCGCTGTACATAGGATCTCTATAAGTTGTAACTGACCCGATGGCACCTAACAACCAACAGAAAGAGATGACTATCTGTGTAGAAGTCTCATAAGTCTCCCATGCCTCAATTTCCCCATATGTTAAGATGACTGGATAAATAAAATTATTCTCAACCTTTCTCCAATTCTAGATTTATATTTTTCTGAGACATTTTTACTTAAGATTTCCTGAGGCTCAACTAGAGGAAGCCAGTCTCTTTTCCATGGAATAGTGCCCCCCTTCTGAGACAGAGCTATTAGAAGTAGCTGTTGTAATTAGACACTAGCCTTTAAGTCTCCAGAAAAGCAATGCCATTCTTCACTATTGCTCACATGCCATAGTAAATTTCCTAAGAAGGAACTATTCTGAGATCATCTGGACAGACTTTAAGTAAGCCAACTGCTGACAAGATTATTGTGAGTAAGAAATATCAAAGCATGGATTGTTAAACATAGCAATATGTAGAGGAAAAAGGTGATTTGCCCTCAATGCATTGGAAATATCAAACAACAATTGTATACTCCTACACAGAAATATGCTAGGCAACAGCCTTTAATGACTAATAATGTATTCTGCTTCCCCATAACCAAGAAAAATTATATGAGGAAAAAATAACTACTATTTTATGAAGCTTAAAGTCTTTTCACGTGGACCATAATCATATTTATTCTCTCAACAGCCCTGTGAGATTGAATGACAGAGACACAGTCATCTATGTTGAAAATGAAGAAACTGAAGCAGAGATTAGAAGATCTGCCTAAGATCATACAGCTATGAGTAAGAGACAAGTTTCTTCAATACAAACCCCTTGAATTTTCTACTACACCATAATGTTTCTACAGTGACAAGAGGAATATGCAATTTTTTACCAATATAATAGGTAATAATCTCTCATGTATTTGTCATCCAAACTCTTAAGTGTTAAGTTAAACAACAAAAAAACCAAATCAGTTGTCATCAAGTCGATTCTCACTCATAGCTACCCTATAGGACAGCGTAGAACTGTCCCATGGTATTTCCAAGAAGTGGCTGGTGGATTCAAACTACAACCTTTTGGTTAGCAGTTGAGCCCTTAACCACTGTACCACCGGGGCTCCTAAGGGTTATATTACCAACAGCTAAATCAATCACTTAAACAGTTCCATTTAAAGACTCCAGAGAAGTGAGATGTAGAAAAGAGCTAGAGAGCTATGGACCCAAAGATTAAACTGATCAAGGGCAAGAGATTAATGAGACAAAAAA
Source organism: Trichechus manatus latirostris (assembly GCF_000243295.1). Lineage (NCBI taxonomy): Eukaryota > Metazoa > Chordata > Mammalia > Sirenia > Trichechidae > Trichechus > Trichechus manatus. The sequence goes on along the minus strand of NW_004443977.1, from coordinate 4,402,681 downwards.
GTAAGGAAGAGGACAAAACACCTAAAATACAAATGGGTATTCTCCATGATTAATATTTTTACATACCCACAGTATTTTAAGTACTCAGAACAACCTCAGTTTAAATATGTCACAGTGTTACTGAAGAAATGTACTTTCAAATGTATGTTTGTATGCATCTGTCTATCTAGCTAGCATCTGTCTAGCTAGCAACACATGCACAAACGCACAAACTATTCCCAAAACGATTCTGTGGCAATTTACAAATATGTATACAGCACAAAATATAAAAGTAAATGAATATGGAAATTGGAGGAAAAAAGATAAATAGAAATAAGATAAAATTAAAGAGGCAATATATGCCATAAGATCTCCTGTACTTTGTTAAAGTGAGTCAAAGTTTTGGCTATAAGCTTCCCAGCAGTCAGAGTAAGGAGTGGAATGTAATCAGAAAACAATTCACAGTGTCCATCTGATGAAACCTAATGAGTTCCTCTGCAGATGCACAGCAATTTATGGTTCCAAGGCTTGAGACAAATTACACTCCTGGGTTCTTATAAAGAGAACACTGTGTTTGTACATATATTGATCCCTCAGCCCTTGGGGCAGCCAGAAACATAGACTGAAACAGAATCTGATGGCACTATGTACTGAAAAAGGTTGCAAAGCACTGCTTTACACAGCAATATTGCCAGAGTAGAAAAGGGTAATTAATCAAGAATTGCCTGAAAGAGAAAATCCTTCACTCTAGTTCTACTTTTACTGAGCAACTTTCTCATCTGTAATTTAGTCTCTTAGGTGATTCTACTCTCCAGGAAATGTCCACAAAACTACAGCTGGTCACAGTTCCCATGCAAAGTTATTTTTCCACTGCAGCATAATAAGCTGGCATTCTGTTTTAAAATCATTTTTCTTTTTTAATGCCAAGCTGGCTGTGACCCCTTAAAACCCTCCCTTTCCTCTATCTGCCTATTATTCCTCCAAAGAATATCTGAAAACTCCACTTCGAAAACTCTTTTTTTTTTCCCACTTGGTGTTTCCTCTGTCACCATGTCTTCTCCTCAGATGCGGTTCTTGCATTTCTGCCTGCTTGACCTTGACGTGACATTTAAAAAGCAAGCCCTAGTTTTCTAGTCTGCTTTTGCCCAGAGTACTGTCTGTGGCTCCCCTTTCCTCCCTAGCTGCAGCCACAACCCACAGCACCACCCACTTCCAGGCCAAGTTCTCTATTCCAGAGTCACACCCAGGCTCCCACGTCTACTGCAATCCAAATCTCCACTTGCTCCAAAAGGAACTGAATAACACCTATAAGTTTGCATAGTGTGAAACTGTTCCCTGGTACTAGGTCACCAAGGGTAAACTAATTGGGTAGTTTCTACACTAGTAGAATCTGCACCAGATTGTGACCTACCAGGAAAATAGGCCAATATGATCCCTACACTGAAATTATCAACCCGTTGGATGAGTCAAGTGGATTCCGACTCATAGTGACCCAGTAGGACAGAGCAGAACTGCCCCACAGGGTTTCCAGGGAGCAGCTGGTGGATTCAAACTGCTGACCTTTTAGTTGGCAGCCCAACTCTTAATCACTGCACCACCATGGCTCCCTGAAACTACCAGGAAGCCCTATGTCCGTCACAGTACTACAGAAGACACAGCTGCCAAGAAGTTTCAAAGAAGCACTTCAGCTGACCTAATAGAGCAGAGCTTAAGATGATAAGCTTAAGGGGATCACAAACAACATTCTATAAATTGACCACAACCAGAAACCAATGAGCAATTTTCAGATCTGAGCAACGTACAAAGTTCCTCACACACTGGTCTCTTCCACTGCTGTATTTGCAGATAGTGATCACTGCCAGCTGCAGTTTCTTTAAAAAGAACTGGAGTGTAACATATAGCTAATTATATTTTACATGATTTCCCAAAACTCCTATAGACTGATATCGCTTTATAATCTTTGCCATCACTTCAGAGCCAATGTACACAGAGGCTTTCTAAAAACCAGCCTGGATCCTCCATGATCAACATTTTACTTACTAAACTAAAAGTGCTGTAAATAGCAAATACCACAGACACATTCCATTTCTTAGAAAAGCCAGCTTAAATAAAGTTAACTGAACAATATAAACCAAAGACAGCAAATAGCTAGCACACTAGCTGCCACTATTTCCACTGTTATTTACTCCCACAGTCTTTCCCACTGAATCTTCATGAGGTTTCAGAATTCTTATTAATATTACATATCAGGAAGCCACTACCACTTCAAAGGATTGCCAAGAGTGGAAACGTACTGGCCACCCCTGCTATAGATAGCCATTGCACGTTTCCTGCCTCAGAAGCTGAAAAATAATTTTCTTTCAATATATGAGACTAATAGTTCTCACAGTGGGTGGTGATTAAAATTTTTTCCATTTTACATGCCAAGACAACCCAAGACACAAGTTCTACATATTATACCTCTATATGAACATACGAAGGCTAAAGGTCAAGATAACTCTCTTGCTACTCCAAGTGTGGTCCCTAGACCAGCATCATCAGCATCACATTAGCAATGTAGAATTCAGCATCCACTCCAAGGTACTGAATGATAATCTTCATTTAAACAAAGTCCCTGAATGATTCATATACACATTAAATGTGTCTAGACTAGAGGACACAGAACAAAACACAATTTTTAATCTCCAAATAGCCTATGCTTTCATGTATGTAAAACTCAGCACTCTGGGTTTAACTAGGGCTTTTGATTTAAACTCTAAGGTCAGATTACCTACTCTTTCATTTAAATCTAAGGGAAAGTCTAATAAGTATCCATGGGCAAATATGGTTTTCCAGAGTATGTAATGATTATTAAGGACTTTACAAATAACTTCTCATTTAGTACTACAAACATTCTGGAGAAGTAGCATTTTATAACAGAGGCGAAAATAGGTTAAGACTTGCCTAAGGGCATGGCTAGTATAAAACAAGACCTGTACACTTGGATTTCTAACTCTTTTCACTACACTAGCATGTATCTTTCAGCTTGAGAAATGCCAAGCAGGTTCTTCTCTTTGGTTTCCTAACTCCAGGTCTTTGTACATGTCATTATATGCCTCAAGTTGCAACAGTAAAGGAGTCTGTGTGCAAAATACTGAACGACACAGGAAGCATCAAAAGAAGATGGAAGAAATACAGAGTTACGGTACCAAAAGGAATTGGTCGACATTCAACTATTTCAGAAGGCAACGTATGATCAAGAACTGATGGTACTAAAGGAAGAAGTCCAAGCTTCAATGAAGACACTGGCAAAAAACAAGGCTCTAGGAACTGATGGAATATCAATTGAGATGTTTCAACAAAGGGATGCAGGGCTGGAAGTGGTCACTTGTATGCCAAGAAAGTTGGAAGACAGCTACTTGGCAACTGACTGAAAGAGATCCATATTTATTCCTATTCTAAAGAAAGTGATCCAGCCAAATGTGGAAATTATCAAACAATATCACACGTAACTAAAATTTTGCTGAAGATCATTCAAAAGCAGTTGCAGCAGTACATCAACAGGGAACTGCCAGAAATTCAAGCCAGATTAAGAAAAGGATGTGGAATAAGAGATAACATTGCTGATGTCAGATGGATCCTGGCTGAAAGCAGAGAATACCAGATAAGATGTTTACCTGTCTTTTATTGACTATCCAAAGGCATTCAACTGTGTGGATCTAACAATTTATGGATAACACTGCGAAGAACAGGAATTCCAGAACACTTAATTGTGATCATGAGGAACCTGTACATAGACCAAGAGGCAGTCGTCCGAACAGAAGAAGGGTATACTGCATGGTTTAAAGTCAGGAAAGGTGTGTTATCAGGGCTGCACCCTTTCAGCATACTTATTCAATCTGTATGCTAGGCAAAATAATCTGAGAAGCTACACGATATGAAGAACACCTAAAGCACTTACTGTAGTCTTTGATCAAAGACTACAGCCTTCAGTACAGATTACACTTCAACAGAAAGAAAACAAAATTCCTCACAACTGGACCAGTAAGCAACATGATAAATGGAGAAAAGATCAAATTTGTAAAGGATTTCATTTTACCTGGAATGAAAGCAGTGGTCCCATGGAAACAGTAGTCAAGAAATCGAATGACACGTTGCATTGAGCAAGTCTGCTGCAAAAGACCTGTTTTAAGTGTTAAAAAGCAAAGATGTCCCCTTGAAGACTAAGGTACACCTGACCCAAGCCACGGTGTTTTCAACTTCCTCATATGCATGCAAAAGCTGGACAACAAATAAGGAAGACCAAAGTAGAACTGATACCTTTGAATTATTGTTGGTGAGGAATACTGAATATACCATGGACTGCCAAAAGAATGAACAAATCTGTCTTGGAAGAACTACAACCAGAATGCTCCTTAGAAGCAAGGATGTCGAGACTTCGTCTCACATACTTTGGACATGTTATCAGGAGGGACTAGTCCCTGGAGAAGGACATCATGCTTGGTAAGGCAGAGGGTCAGTGAAAAAGAGGAAGACCCTCAAAGAGATGGACTGACACAGTGGCTGCAACAATGGTCTCAAGCGTAACAATGATTGTGAGGATGGTGCAGGCCTAGGCAGTGTTTTGTTCTGTTGTACATAGGGTCATTATGAGTTGAAACCAGCTCAACAACAACAATCATGTATCTGCAATTACTCAGCTACAACAATATTTTTAGGAAAAAAAAAAACTAAATGTTCATAACAATACATAACAAAAAAGCAATTAACATAACAAAAGTTAAATTTTAATTAAACCAAGTTATCAATGAACATGACTGTTGGAGTGAGAGATTGGTTACAGATGTCACATAAGAAGACAATCATGTATCTTAGATGGGGCAACAGTTTAGCGTGATCATCATATTTCAGGGTCAGAAATCCTTAATGTTGCAGTTTTTGAAAGAGTTGACTTTCAGACTTAACTCAGAGCTGATCAGCCTCAAAGAGCTGGCTTCAACCCACTCAATTCTCAGAACTTGCCGCTGTGGACAGGGGACAACTGTTTCAGTAATCAGCCAACTTATGTCTACTATCTAAGAAACAAAATTCCTAGTATTAAAATACCTAGAAAGATGAAATACTTATTAAAATCTAGATAGAAGCAGGGAATCCGCTTAGAGAAATAGGTACTATAAAGATCATTTGCAATCTATGATCTCAATGCAACCTATTCCACTTCTCTGACATGAACTAAGTTAAAAGAATTCAATTCCAATCCAAATCAATTCAATTCCAATTCAACTACACACACAGTTCTTCTTCCTCAGACCATAACCACCAGAGTTAGGTCAGATCTCAAGTTAAAGGGCACAGTATTCCAGACTCCCAGGTCTACCCAAGAACTCAGACACCAGTCAAAAGTTCGTAGGCTCCCAGGCCCCCTCACTTCTGACCTCTGTCTTCCAGTACTCCCTGGTGTTCAATAATTCCCTGGAAAGACTCACAGAACTCACACGACACTGTACTTATGATTACAATCTTATTATAGCAAAAAGGATAAAATGAAGAGAGGCATAGGGCAGGGTCTGGAAGGTTTCCCAGAGCTAAGTTTCCACGTCTCTCTCACCACCAACCAGGAAGCCCATGGAGCTTCCATGTCCATAGCCTTTACTGGTATCTCATTATGTAAGCATGACTGAATTAGTCACTGTCTCCCTCTCCCGCCTTGGGCTGATATCAGGAGTCATGTCTTTCTGGCCTGGCCAACCCCTAACAAGAGGTATCTTATTAGCATAAACCCTCAGGTATTGTTTGGAGACCTCATCAAAGACACTTCAATCACTGGGGAAATTCCAAGGTTTTAGAAGTTATCTTTCAGGGACCAAAGACAAAAGACCAAATTCTTTGGGTAAACTTAATTGCAAACACCACAGTAACAGAAACAATATTTTGGGGGTTCCTCTACCAAAAATTCCATGTAGTCCATTACTCTTCCTTGAACAAGGTCTTTCTTCACACTAGTAAAAACAAAATCAATTAGGCATTAAGATTCCTTAATAAAATTCATTCTTGCCTGCATCCCAGATGGAATTGGCCACTCCAAATATTGGTAGCTGAATATTAATAGACAGCCCCTGGTCACTACTACAATTGAAAACCTTACCCAAGTTGTGTTGATTCATAATAAGAGGACTCATTCACAGAAGACAACCAACCTTCCTTCCAAGTTCTGGAGACATTTACTTGGCCCTTTATATATTGCTTAATTAAAATCTAGCCTTATATTTTATAATGCTACAAATATCTTTCTAATGAAGAGTTCTTCAGATGATTCATATACTCCATGACTAGATTTCTTAAAGCTCTGATAACTAAGTAAGATAAAAACTATGTCATACATGTTTGCATCTCACTTTGTAAAAATTTAAAACACAAAAGCAATGATACTGTGAAGCTCCTCAAAAGAAAACTAGGTGGCCCTGGTATATCTAGGAGGTGACAGAGAAAGGTAGTGTTACAGGCATAAGAATTCTTCTTACTGAATACATTTCCTAAAATGCTGTAAAGAACATGGAGCCTTTATTAGTAAAGACATGCCCGCAATGGTGCACCCTAGCTAAGTTTCTTGTTTCGGCCACATTAGTCTGTAAATGCTTTTTTATATTTAAATATTTAAGAACAAAGAGGATGGTGATTATCTGAAGAATTCATGTCAACCTCTTTCAAAGCTCTGATCGATATTGATAGCTCCTTGTTATGTGTACTAGGAGCATCTGCTCAGTCATAAATAAGAGAACTCGAGGACAAAATCCATCGGTTTAGAAGTGATTAAGTATATGTGCAAAGTAGAGGATATCAGATTTCTGATTCATTTGTGCATATTATGAATTTATTTATCCACTGCAACAGCTCAGTGAAATTACCTGAGTGCTGAAGACTTTAAACCCAAGAAAGTCTCACTTCGGCAACTATCATAATTGCCTTAAGAAACAATGTCAAATAATATATCATCAACTCTTAATGATGCATGTGAACACAGCCCAGGGATATAGGGATAACTGGCATTCACAAATAATTCTCAAACTTCATTTTAACTAAGAGTTCAAGCCTCTTCCATGAATAAACCTCTTACATGAACACTGAATACAGAAAAATTGAATGGTTAAATGTTTACTTTTGTTATCCCCTGACTACCATGTGGTTGAAACACAATAGTCAACCAAAGAGAGAAAAGCACAGGGGTTAGATTATTCACACACTGGATAATAAAATCCTTAAAAGTCTACAGTTGCTTATATTCATAAATGTGATTATTCGAAGAAGGTTTGCAAATTGCCAAATGTTGGCAGCTGCGACTCAGTGATTTTTCAGCAAATTAAGTGAACCTGATTTTAACTGCTGAAAGCTGTGCTGTGTTGGAGTCCTATCATTTATTTTACAAAGATGTCTACAAAAAATTACCTCATTGTGTTCTCCTCATGTTAAACTACGTGTTTACAGAAACCATTTAAGTGCAAACAAATATGACACAATGCCAGGTTAGCATGCACTAACAAAGACATTGGATAACTGTATTTTTGATGTCGATATGTGCAGACAAAATTATTTGAATTATCTTTGAAATAAAAAAGGACTATTACTGTAAAAGACAGTCTATTACAGCTATGAAAACAGTATAAAACCTCATTTAAGACACTAAAGCATCCACATATTTAACTATTCAGGCTTATATTCTTGTAAAAATCCTTTCTGCATCCAATAAAATACTACATATTTTCTTTGATCTTTACAACTAAATTCTTCAAAGCTCCATGTACCTTGGATGTGTACCGCGCCTGAATCAGGACAGGTTAATAAGTTTGTCAAAGCGCATAAAAGGAATCAATGCTGGATCTCTGTAGTACTGAATTAAAGCTGGAGGAATCACAGTCGGACAAAAGGTATGATTAAGGGAGATTTAGGAGTTTCCTTGATATCTTTAAGAATAAAAGAGGTAACTATCTCCCTCCTATCTGTCTGACGAAAGGAGCTGTCTCTTATAAACCCTTCCCAGTTCTCCAGTATGATTAATCTACATGCCTAGAAGAGAGGAGCTGTAAACCTAACACAACAAATAGTGAACTTAACTATCCTGCGGAAACCCTGGTGGTGTAGTGGTTAAGAGCTACATCTGTTAACCAAAAGGTAAGCAATTTGAATCCACCTGGTGCTCCTGGGAAACTCTATGGGGCAGTTCTACCCTGTCCTATAGGGTTGCTACGAGTCTGACTCCACCGCAACAGGTTTGGTTTTTCTGGTTTAATTATCCACATGTGGATTACTCAATTTTTCCGATGCATCCACAGATAATCGCTCATCACTACCCGGTATCTTCCTCACATCTCTGAGTCTTGTCAGCTCACCAGGCCATTATTTGGGTGCTCAAGAAAAAATATAATTACTATTATTATTATTAAATAGCCAAAATTAAAATTACCTAGGAAGATGCTACTGCCAAAACAAATCATTAAAGCAATGAACAACTGGACAACTTTCAGGATCAAGGCTTGGGTATTTTGAACTCATTGAGGCCCTATGTCAGAGGTCTTTCACTAGTCTAAAGTTCATGAGGCGGTACTCTTAAGGCTTGAGGGACTGTTTAGGAAATCCACAAAGCGAAAGAGGGTTGGATCAATCTTCTGTGTCGGCTTAACATAAAATGCAATCTGAAGTTTACTGAGTGGTTACTAAGTGCGAGGCCCTGGAAGGGTCGTTTCGCAGCGCCTCTCAAAGAAACACAACTTACACACCTAACTGGTGAGAAACTCGGCTGGTAATTATCAGGGGACTCGGTGGCTTCACTCCCCAAAGGGCGACCCCACCGGGAAGTCTGCGCCCTTGCCCACAGCACCCTTCACCGCGGCCCGCCCCAGCTGGCCGCGCATAAGCGGGAAGGATACGCTCCAGGTAGTAGGCGCCTTCGGCGGCCACCGCTTCCGCGGTATCCGCAGCTGCTGTTAAGCCCATGCCCAACGCTTCTTCCAGGACCCGCAGAGCCGAGTTCCGCATCCCTTGCTGCGCGGCCATCACCTCAGCTCCACGCCCCCGCCCCCCGGCGGCCACCACCGTCCTTCAGGGTAACGGCGAAGACGCTTCCCGAAGGCCCCACGCAGCTCTCGCGAGAACCCGTTCCCCTCCACACTCTCCCCTTCCCTTCGGCCAGCTCGGTCAAGAAAGGGCTGCCCTGACTCTCTGCGCTCCTGCTCTCTGCGCTTCCCTGGTTACCAAGGCAACGCTGTTGCCTAGTTACCCCAAGAGCTCGGGACGCCACTCCTGAAGTAGACAAGCTAAAGATGGGAGAAACAGTGGACTTGGATTAACAATTTCTTAACGCCGCAGCTTGGTTATCTTCGTTTTGACCCAATCACTTCTTTCTCACTTCTCATTTTCTTTGCTAAATTGCCCTTCCCTTAGTTCTTACGTGCCCATCGTCAATCCCCGGATTTTAGATGCTAGCAAAGTTCCAGTTGTCCCTAGGGAAAACTCTTAGAAATGAAGAAGATCCTCAGCGCCTACAGAGGAAAGAAGAAAAAAAAAAGTCCTAGAAATCATAATTCTGAGACTGACCCAAGGAAGCTACCAAATGTCTCCTTAGATGCTGAGCAATAAGGAACTACGGGTAGTCACCTTAGTTAATTCCATTCTTGTCCTTTAAAGCATTTAGCGGAACATCTGTTTTGACTTTTGTTTTATCCACTGGGACTTAGGATAGTATTTGTAACATTGATTCTTGCCAGGGTAAAGCCACTCTCACAAGAATTATGAGGTACAACTGGGCCTAACATAATGTATGATAGATATTTGCCTAGTCATGTACAGCCCTTTTGATATAATAGAATCTTCGGGTTTTTATATTGTATGTATTGGAAGAAACTAGGAGACCCATTTCTTTGCAGATTGTTTTTCTCTTCTACATTTCTTGATAAAAACAAGATGCCAAACCGTGACTCATAATAAAAGCTTCCATTTATAACCAAAAAATAGAAGTGACTTTTTTTCCCCTTGTGGTAAAGTATATATAACGAAACATTTGCCAATTCAACAATTCTTATGTGTATAATTTAGTGACATTGATTATGTTCATCATTTGCAGCCATTAAGTTGTGACTTCTTAATGAGATGATTTAAGAGCCTGGGCATTGGCCAGAGAGTCTGAATTCAAAACCTGGCTCCACCACTTACAAGTTATGAAACCTTTAGCAAACTACTTAATGCCTCTAGACTTCAGTTTCCTCATTTGTAAAATGAGTACAATAATATCACCTACCTCACAGTGTCGTTATGAGGGTTAAAACAACATAAAGCATTGAGAACTTACCAGACACACGGCAAGCACTAAGAAACGTTACTTATTACATCTACTGGACTTAATTGTTTGCTTTCTTTTTATTTTTTACAATTATCAAGGGTCAAAATTAAGTATAAGAGTTGGAGAATTGGTTCCAAGTACAGCCAGAATGCTCCTTAGAAGTGAGGATGGTGAGAATTCATCTCACTTACTTTGCACATGTTATCAGAAGGGACCAGTCTGAGGAGAAGGACATCATGCTTGGTAAAGTAGACAGCAAAAAAGAGGAAGACCCTCAAGAGATGAACTGACACAGTGGTTGCAACAATGGGCTCAAACATATCAAGGATTGTGAGGATGGTGCAGGACCATTCAGTGTTTCATTCTGTTGTACATAGGGTCACTATGACTCTGTGATGGATCAGTTACTTTTGTGTGTGGCCATTCTAGCCATGGTCTTGTGATTCCCACCCAGGTGATTGTGCAATAGGATAATTTGGCCTACCAAGGGGGGATTGGCCAGTTTTGCCTTAAAAGAGAGCCAATTCCAGAGCAGGGAGGAGGAGCTCACCACCACCAAGGAAAAGAGAGATCCGATAACAGAGACTAGTCAGCAGGAGACAGTGCAGGGGGCTTCTCAGCCCACTGAGAGAGAAAACTGAGTGCCTTTGGGCAGAGACGGAGGGCTAGAGAGATACATGCCTGCGAGCACAGCTGGGGAGAGGCTTTCCTGATGAAAGAACTGTATAATGAGTGTTTCTGAGCCTGAATTGTAACTGTTACTTCCCTTATGATAAACTCCATAATTGTGAGTATGGACTTTTGAGTTCTGTGTGGCCACTGCGACGAATTATCAAACCTAGCAGAGAAGTAGAGTGCTGTGTGAGGGATGGTTGGTGTCAGAATTAGTAAAGATGGCAGAGAGAGGATGCTTGTCTGGCTTCCATCTCATGGGAGTCAGCCTTGCGCTATTGATCTTGGTTCTCCTTCCCCCTTGTGGGGTTGAAGGAGGTCAGACACTGCCCTCAAGCCATTTTTTTTAATTGTGCTTTACGTGAAAGTTTACAGTTCAAGTTGGTTTCTCATACAACAATTTCTACACACATTGCTATGTGACCTAGCTGCTCTCCCTATAATGTGACAGCACACTCCTTTCCACCCCGGATTTCTCGTGTCCATTCAACCATCTCTTGTCCCTTTTTGCCTTCTCATCGCACCTCTGGAGAGGAGCTGCCCATTTAGTCTCATATATCTACTTGAACTAAGAAGCATTCTCTTCACGAGTATCATTTTATGTCCCATAGTCCAGTCTAATTTTTGCGTGAAGAGTTGGCTTTGGGAATGGTTTCATTTCTGGGCTAATGGAGAGTCTGGGGTCCGTGTCGTCCAGGGTCTCTCCAGGGTCCCTGGGCTTTTTACTAGAACTTGAGTTCTGCACCCTACTTTTCTCCTGCTCCATCAGACACTGTCTGTTGTGTTCCCTGTCAGGGCGGTCATTGGTGGTAGTCAGGCATCATCTAGTTCTTCTGGTCTCAGGCTGATGAAGTCTCTGGTTTATGTGGCCCTTTCTGTCTCTTGGGCTAATATTTTCCTTGTGTCTTTGGTGTTCTTCA
>NW_004443977.1:4295621-4389969 GCF_000243295.1 Trichechus manatus latirostris | reverse complement strand
GTATCTTATAGATTTTAGAGATTAGATGCTGATTGGATTTGTCATAGCCAAAATTTTTTTTCCCCATCTGTAGGTTGTCTTTTTACTCTTTTGAAGTCTTTTGATGAACATAAGTGTTTGATTTTTAGGAGCTCCCAGTTATCTAGTTTCTCTTCTGGTGTTTATGCATTGTTACTTATGATTTGTATTCTGTTTATGCCATTATATTAGGGCTCCTAGCATTGTCTCTATTTTTTCTTCCATGATCTTTATCATTTTAGCTTTTATATTTAGCTCTTTGATCCATTTTGAGTTAATTTTTTTTTGCATGGTGTGAGGTATGGCTCTGTTTCATTTTTTTAGTGCTGTCATTTTGATGTCTTTTTTTGTGTGTTGATAATTTCTTTGTTCCACTTAATTTTCTGTGCTGAGTTGTTTTTCCTTATGTATTTTCTTTTCATCTTTTTCATTGTTGTTGATTTTGTATTTGCTGAGTCTTTATGTTTTTCTTATTTTTTATTTTGATGTGTAGGATTGTTAGTTTCCTTTGTGGTTACATTAATATTTACCCCTATTTTTCTAAGTTTAAACCAATCTTATTTCTTCATATCGCCTTGACTTTCTCTCCATATGAAAGTTCTATAACTACATTTTTTAGTCCCTCTTTTTTGTTTTAGTGTTAACATCTTTTACATATTGACGTCTCTGTTCCCTATTTTCAGTGTTTTAGCTTTGATTTATTTTTGCGACTTCCCTATCTGGGTTGATATCTGGTTGCTCTGTCCTGTGTTCTAGTCTTGGGTTGTTATCTGATGTTATTGATTTTCTAACCAGAGGACTCCGTTAGTATTTCTTGTAATTTTGTTTTGGTTTTTACAAACTCCCAAACTTATGTTTATCTGGAAATGCCCTCATTTTGCCATCATATTTGAGAGACAGTTTTACTGGAGATATAATTCTTGGTTGGCAATTCTTTTTCTTCAAGGCTTTATACATGTCATCCCATTGCCTTCTTGCCTGCATGGTTTCTGCTGAGTAGTCCAAACTTAGTATTATTGACTCTCCTTTGTAGATGACTTCTTGTTTATCCCTAGTCGCTCTTAAAATTCTCCCTTTATCTTTGATTTTGGCAAGTTTGAGTACAGTATGTTTTGGTGACTTTCTTTTGGGATCCACCTTATGTGGGGTTCAATGAGCATCTTGGAGAGATATCTTCTCATCTTTCACGATATCAGGATAGTTTTCTGCCAACAAATCTTCAACAATTCTCTCTGTATTTTCTGTTATCTGCTCCCTGCCATTCTGGCACTCCAGTCACAAGTAGGTTATTCCTCTTGATAGAGTCCCACATAATTCCTAGAGTTTTTTTCTTTTTTTTAATTATTTTATTTGATTTTTCCTCAAGTAAGTTGGTGTCAAGTGCTTTATCTTCAATCTAACTAATTCTAACTTTCATTATCTCAGTTCTGCTCCTATAACTTCCTGTTGAGTTTTCTAATTCTGTAATTTTATTGTTAATCTTCTGAATTTCTGTTTGCTGTGTCTCTATGGATTCTTGCAGCCTGTTAAATTTGTCATTGTGCTCTTCTATAATCTTCTTAAGTTTCTCTGTTGCTTTCTCTGTGTGTTCCTTGACTTGTTCTGTGTTTTGTCTTGTTCTGCATTTTGCCTTATCTCCTTCCTGAACTCTTGAAGAGTTCTGTATATTAATCTTTTATATTCTGCCTCTGGTAATTCCAAGAAATCCTCTTCCTCCAGAAAATTTCTTGATTCTTTGTTTTGGGAGCTTGCTGAAGCCATCATGGTCTGCCTCTTTATGTGATTTGATATTGACTGTTGTCTCCAAGCTATCAGTAAGTTGTATTTATTTATTTTACATTTGCTTACTGTGTTTTAGCTTCTTGTTTTGTTTTGGTGTGATATGCCCAAATAGGTTGCTCATGTGAGCTAGTTTGATTATTGGGGCCTTCAAAGCTCTAATGTCCTGTCACCAGGTGGTTAGATCTGTTACTAGGTATGTGAGCCCAGGAGTCTGTTTACTTTTCTCGTATGGATTCAGCTGAGGTGTCCAGATTGTCAGTCACTAAGTGTGTGGTGCAGGCTCTCACCTACAGTCCTACATGGGCAGGAGTGATTGGAGCAGGCACAGGTATTTGGTTGCAATAGGGGGTCATGCGCTGAGCAAGGCAGAGGGCTGATGGCTGCCCCTGAGTATCTGGGAGGAAAGCATGTCCGTGCATAGGTGGGTGAGTTTTGCACCCAGACTATGAGCACCCAGTGCTGTTGGCTGTAAGGACTGGGAGGCACCACGTATTCTTAGACCCCTGTTGCAGGTGGTTAGGTGGCGTGGGTGGAGCCACCAGTCCTCAGGCGCCTGATGTAGGTAGGTGAGGACCCTGCTTAATGGGCAGAGCAGCATCAAATGTCACGAACTTCCCACTCCACCACAGAGTCGATACAGTGAAGTTAGGCTTCAGGTATATACTCTGTTGTACTGTGGTAGTGAGGGCCTACACTGTTGAGATGGGCCCACACAAGTCTATGCAGGGGTGACAGGCATTCAAAGTCTATGGACCCCTTATGCCTGTGCCTAGGCAAAGGAGCTGTGCCTGCCCTGAGTTCCCATCTTAGAGGAGCTGGCAGATTATTTTTTCCTGTTTGTTAACTTGTTGCCTCTCCAAGGCCAGGAGAATGGCTCAGGGCACGTGACAGATCCTTCTTCCAGCTCGAGGGACACAGCAATCGCTGAAGCTGGCCCGGGACCGGTACAGAGCAGGGAGTGAGCAGATAAATGGAGAGAGGTTCTTCCCAAACAGGGTGTTTTCTGATCTGGGCAATAGGTTAAACGCATGTACTTATCTTTTGCCACTTGAGCACTGGTTTTCACTGGCTCTGGGGGCCTGAGCAGACTCTCTGCTGCTCGGTCTCCCTCGACGTGGAAAACGCGTCACAAATGCCACTACTTGCCTCACCATGCACACCTGCAGGGCGCCGACTCTCACCAGGTCAGGTCTGGCAGCTCCTCGCTGCTTCTGAAGTGTCTCTCCTCCCCCTGCCACTCAGTCCAATTCCTTAGCTTTGCCTTTGATGTTGAGGGCTCCTAGATTGTCATATACAATCGATTCACTTATTTTTTCAGGTCCTTGGTGTAAGAGGGACCACTGGAAGCATCTGGCTACTCTGCCATCTTGGCCCCTCCCCCAAGCCATTTTTAAAGTTGGTGTCAGAAGCAAGGTTCTTTGCAATGGCTCCAGACTCATGAAAACATGGAACTTTGTAAGAGAAAGAATGAAGGGACTTGGGAAGTGAAGCTTTTGATTCTTAGATGGTTACTTTGGTTGTTGTTACCTGTAATGGCTGAAGCTGCAGCTGCCAGGCCAGATGAGTAGGATGACTGATAGGGTGCCAGGGTCTTCAGGTTCCACTCAGCAGGAGGCCCAAAGCCATATGCATATGAATGGGAAGATAAACTATAATGGGAAGAGAAAACCAAACCAAAATGTTGTTAAAAGGGTTATGTGTTCTGAATTACGTGTTTAATTGAATGTAGTGTGGATATTGAATATTTCTCCTACCTAATGCTGGAAAGCAGACCTAAATGTATGATAGAAATGAATATTGGGTATTATAGATTACAAAGAGCATAACTCCACCTTCAGCCAATACTTAACTGGATATGCTAAAAGGGGAGCTAGGTTTGCCGAGGAGAAGCACAGGCTTTTTGTTTCAAGCCAGTAGCCCTGTGTATAGAGTGGGGGCTTAGGCTGAAAACCTGAGCCCCACCCAGAACTGCTGAAAGGAAGATTTTTATTTGAAGGAACAACTTACAGAAAGAAAATGGCTGTTTTTACTTTTTGCTTTTCAAGCAAGCAGTTTGCTGTTGGATGCATAGAGGCAGGAAAAGCCAATGCCCAACAGAAGGAACCTTTTTCCAGGACTGGAAGTTAAAGGGAGCCAGTGAGTAGACAGCTTAGTCTGTTCGCTTGTGGTGACCACCTGGGTACACTCAATGAGTGCAAGTGAGGGAAGTGTAGCAATGAAGAGATGGGCTGAGTTTGGACATATTCCATTGACACACATTGACCTAGCTCATGGGGGCTAGGGATGAGAGTGAGAGGAAGGGCTGGCTGATCAGAAGTAAAGGGAGTTGTGTGTGGACTCCAAAGTTTACAGGCAGAACCTGTTGATCTAGCCCAAGGGGGCTAGGGATGAGAGTGTGTGAAGAGGCTGTCTGTCTGAAGTGTCAGAGGTGGAGGTGTGTGTGAACTCTCAAGCCTAAGGCTGTTACTCATATGACCTACTTCAGATGGCTAGGAATGAGCTGAACAGAGCCCGACTGAATGAAGAGAAAGATGTTTGACACTGTGAGCTGGTGTAGACTGCTGCAATTTTATGGCTTGCTCTGGACTGGACCTTGCTTGTAGATGCAGATGTTCAAAGTTCCAACTGGAACTGAAGATTCAAGACCAAAGAACATACTTGTCTCTTCAGAGTACTAGTTCCATAGGGATGGGCAATTTAAATATTGGCTATCTAAAATGGGGGGAGATAAAGGCATGAAGCACCTAGCTTACACTTGCACGAGTGTGAAATGAGGTGGACAAGGGAGGATCCCCACTAAATAGTTTCCTCTTTTCCTGATGGGTCTGGGAAAGAGAGGGTGGGGGAAGATGCCGATAAGATTATATGTTTCAGCTGTGAGTGATTGTTAACAAGGTTAATTGTGATTGTGAAAACTGTAATTGTAGAGGCTGTAACTGTGAAAGAGTGGACTAAGGGGGAGGCAATGCTGGACTGGTAAAATGATTGAGAGGGGAAGTTAATCCTCCAAATATGAAAAAGCCATGGTTAGAAAAGCCAGACAGTGGCCTGCGATGAATCAGTTACTTTTGTGTGTGGCCTTTCTAGCCATGGTCTTGTGATTCCCACCCAGGTGGTTGTGTGATAGGGTAATTGTGTCCCTACCAAGGGGATTGGCCAGTTTTGCCTCAAAAGAGCCAATTCCAGAGCAGAGAGGAGGAGCCCACCACCACCAAGGAAGGAGAAACCTCAGCAGCAGGAGATGGTGCTGGGCTTCCTGGCCCATGGAGAGAGAAAGCTGAGTGCCTTTGGGCAGAGACTGAGGGCTAGGGAGATACTGCCTGCAAGCACAGCTAGGGAGAGGCTGTCCTGATGAATGAACTTATCCTGAATTTTCCTGAGCCTGAAATGTAACTGTTACTTCCCTTAAATAAACCCCATAATTGTGAGTATGGTCTTTTGAGTTCTGTGTGGCCATTGTGATGAATTATCAAATACTATGGTTTCTCTCCAGAACCTATTAATCTTTGATCTTTTACCAAAGATATCCAGAGCAGCAATGATTGTGAGGGCAGACAAGTAAAGAGTGCTCTGTGAAGGACGGCTGGTGTCAGAATTAGTAGAGATAGCAGAGAGAGGAGGCTTATCTGGTTTCCACCTCATGGGAGTCAGACTTGCATTGTTGATCTTGGTTCTCCTTCCCGCTTGTGGAATTGGAGGAGGTCAGACACTGCCCCAAGCCGTTTTTACAGAGTCAGCGCTAACTTAAGGTCACCTAACAACAACGGATTTGATAATAAGGAATAAGAAAGTCTGCTCCTTGTTCCAGAAGGAGGTACTACTTCATCTCTCAAGGTTGCTTCCTGCAAACACAACCTTGAGAAATGGCCTGGTTAAGAGCCAATGCGGCCTTGCATTCTTGACACAGCCAGCAAGACATGTAGAAGCACTAGCAAACCATGGAGGAGAGTCTCTCAGAACAATTTTTTTTTTTTTTTGTCTTTTATATAGCTCTCCATTTCTTAGATGCAGTATGTCATGTTTGAATCCTGGCTCTTCTCTGTGATCTTAAGTAATTAACTCAAGCTCTCTGAGCCTTAGTTTCTTCTTCTCTAAAGTGGAAGTTTTCATACCTACTACACTAAAATATAAAGAGTAAATGAAGATGTAAAAGCACCATTCACCATATCTGGCATATCAAATGTTTTTAATATTTGTCAATAAAATTTACTTACAATATTGATTGAATATGCCAAGCTCAAACTGCATATTATACTTGTAAGGAACTTAAACATATAGGAATATTTATAAGCTAAAAAAAATATTTTTAGAAAGAGTCAGAACTCAGAAGAGGGGAAGACTTTAATAGAGGCATAATGAAATAAATTATAGCCAAAATGCACTGCTTAAGATAGAGAAGTAAATGACACATTTTGGGAAAGATTTCATGTGAAAAGAGCTAAAAAAAAAAAAAAATTACAACTCAAAGAAGTATCACTAAGCTGCACTCCAAAAAATTCTGGAAGTAGATAAGATTTCTAAATAACCAAAGTTTCAATTCAGAGTTACTAGTGTCTTTGTAGGGAATTAATTTAAAATATTTTTACATTTGAATTCTTGTTCTGTTAATTGTTTTAATTAAAAAGGGACATGAAAGCCTTACTGAGAGAAAACAAGAACTGAGATCACAGTAATAGTTTGAGTTTTAATGCATTTTCATTTTATAGTCCTTCCTTTTAAAAATATTTTATAAACTTCTTAAAAAGGAAAAAAAAAACTGCTTTAACATTTGATGAATGACAGCAAGCTAACTAGTTTCCCTTTGAATATGTTACTGAAAGAAGTAAATAAAGAAAAAAATGGAGACAGTAAAAATGAAGCAACAACCACAAAAGACCACAGATTTTATTGCCTCCTAGCCTAAATGCTCTATTTTTGTAAAAGTGAAATTATTTTTAAAAGCAAAGCCAGAAAGGAACCTGACAATGGATTCACTCTCAGCATTGGTTATTTCAAGACAGAAAATACTCATATGCAAAGATACAGTAAAGTACCGTTCAATTTTCAGAAGTTATGACCATTCATTTGCTACCAGTAGAGCCCAAGCCATTTACTAATGCATCTTTCTGTAAAAATAGCTATCTTATTTTTTTTCAAACTTCACAGTAAGTTGTAGCCAGCTTTAGAACTGCTGAATTTGTAGAGGTAATAGTAATTGACTGTGGTGGAAAATTCTCATTTTTCAACTAACCAGCTCATATTTTCCCTTCTTCACTAACAGCCATTTGAAAATCTATGCCTGCCCTGTTCTTAGCCCATGTGGCTCAAGCAAAGTCAACCCTCTGACTCTAGTGAGAACACATGACTCAGTAAGCAAGCACATCCCATTTCTTTTGGCTATAGGGGTCAATTCTGGAGTTGGCATGTGACCAAAAAGATACCAGTGGGACTCAGTGAGAATTTGTTGAGAATTCTGGAAAATAGACTCTCACTCTGTTCATTGAAACTCAAGTTCTGGAGTTGATAATAGCCATTTGCAACTGTGAAGGAAATCTCTGTCCAAGTATTGAGCCAACATGGAGGACCTGGATGAAAGAGCAACACTGAGTTCAGATAAAATCACTTGAACCTCTAGTATATAGACATATATTTCCTTGCTCTGTCAGCTGAGCAGACCTAGAAGCAATGATGCCCTCATAGCAATGAGCACACGTCACAGGCAGACTTTAGTTTCTAATACCATTCTTTAATAAAAGTAACCAGGGCTACCAGAAGAATAAACAAATCAGTCTTGGAACATAACCAGAATGCTCTTTAGTTTCTATCGTTGGTATGTTTGAACCCATTGTTGCAGCTATAGTGTCAATCGATCTCATTGAGGGTCTTCCTTGTTTTCACTGACCCTCTACTTTACCAAACATGATGCCCTTTTCTAGGGATTGCTCTTCCTGATGACGTACCCAAAGTAAGCAAGCGGAAGTTTTGCCATCCTTGGTCCGTTCTAAGGAGCATTCTGGCTGTATTCTAAGACTGATTTGTTCATTCTTCTGGCAGTCCACCTTATATTCAATATTCTTCACCAACACCACAGTTTGAATGCGTAAAAATCTTCTGTCTTCCTTTTTCAGTGTCCAGCATTCACATGTACATGAGGCAATTGAAAAGACCGTGGCTTGGGTTAGGGGCACCTTAGTCATCAATTATTTTTATAGACTAGGCGAAGACCAGTATGCCTCTTGGAACTTAGCAAATCTGCTCAATTTCCACTACTTACATAATGATAAAACTGAGCAGTTTTCTCCAAAACATTCCCAATGTGTCCCCCTGGATTTCTGTTACCCAGGGTTTCTCTTTTAACTTAGTGGGGAAATGAACACAAGCAGGAAGCCTGAGGGCAGTAATTCTCAAAGTTTGTTTCAGCCATCAGGAAAATAAATTTTACTAAAATTATTCCTATATTTCTATTTATAGCTATTTTTAAATAGAAGATAAATTTCCCCAATAAAGCTAAAATCTTAGCTAAGAAATAGTCTAACAATGTCATCCAGGGAGATTAGAGTCTTACAATCTTTCAAATAAGCATCTCCAAACTTAAGGAAGTTGGCAGTGAATTATCAACTATAACAAGTTTAACCTTGATTTCATCACATTTAAACCACACCTAGAATGTTAAATTATATATCACGTGGTTATCTAATCATTAAATTAGAAATGTAAATTAATAATATTGCAGTTCATTGACTCATAATCTTGAATTTCTGAGTCCACAGAAAATCCTTTTTAAGGAAGTTTATAAAATATTTTTAAAAGGAAGGACTATAGGATGGGAATGCATTAAAACTCAAATTATTACTGTGATCTGAGTTCTTGTTTTCTCTCAGTAAGGCTTTCATGCCTCTTTTTAATTAAAACAATTAACAAGAATTCAAATATAAAAATATTTTAAAATTAATTCCCTGCAAAGACACTAGTTTGAAGATATTACCACAAAAGTTTGCATACTGTTTGTTTTTTTTTAACCTGAAAGCAATTATTGGTTCTATGTATGTATGTTATTATTATTTTTTGCTTTTATTTCATTGCTTCTCCATTTTAGAAATTGCCATTGTGATAGCCAAATTCTAAAAAACGTTATTGTTTCATTTCAATTCAATATTTAAATAAATGTGTAAGCATAAACCACATTTGGAATAAAAAAGATAAAATATACTTAAATAAGGAAAAGGTATAATTCCATTGCAAAAATGGAAATTAGTGGTTGATTTTATAGAAGTTAGTATGTTGTTTCGTTTATTCTATAATATATTTGTTCTTAAAGTAATTCAAGAGTGTACCTGTAGAGCTACTGTACCAGTGCTTATAAGGTATTACCTTGGAGTCCTAGGTGGTGCAACTTGAAAGGTAGTGGCACTTTTATTATTCAGTCAGTCAGAAAACATTCAATAATTGTTGAGAATTCAAAAAATAAATCAATTTCACAATCCATTGTTAATTGAAATAAACCAGTCAAGAAATAAATCAGCATTATGTCAGAAATATATCAACACTTTTTCTGGTTGATGAATTTTTCCTTTTGACACAATCATCTTCATTGTGCTAGGAAATTTCCATTTGTAAATTCAAAAATACAACTTCTTTCCTTCCTTATCCATCTCATCTATCATCTGTCTGAGAGTACAAATTTTTTCTTCTTTTCATCTGTTTTGATCTTCATTTTCCTGGTACTAAGTGAAGCAATAAAATTTTGACATTGAGCGCTTATAATTTAAAAGTTTCTTGTAAGTTGTATAAATACGCTAGTTACTTTACATATGAAAGGTATTGCAGTTAAGCTGCCAAAAATATTGAAACCACACCCCCTGCCACAGAGTGGATTCCGACTCATAGGGACCATATAGGACAGAGTAGAACTGCTCCACTGGGTATCCAAGGCTGTAAATCTTTACAGAAGCAAACTTCCACATCTTTCTCCTGCAGAACAGCTGGTGAGTTCAAACCATCTACCTTTTGGTTGGTAGCAGAGCAGTTTAACCACTGCACCACCAGGGCTCCTCTCCTAACTTCAAACTGACCTTCTAATGTGACCTTCCTCCAAAGAGACCTTAACATTTTCTGCTGTGGTTATGGAATCCTCACAATTGGAGCACAAGGTGTAATCAATCTGCATCTCATAAGATGTGAAAGTTTCTGCTTTGGGAAAAAAAAAAAAAAAAGTCTCTCAATTGAATTTACTTCAACACGAAAACCAGATTAAATCAAAAGTGTAACATTTTCCTATCTAGAGTTGACCTTTGCTCAGTGAATCACATATAAGATCCTCCTGATATATTTGAAATAATGAGTTTTGAAAGGGAAAGGAGAGTAGAAATAAAACTAGTAGTGGAGCTCAAAATAAAAGAAAAAGTCAATCCTTGCCAATGTGAAAATATTAATTTTGTATAAATCTAAGAAATTTGGCATAAAACCAAGAGAAAACAAACCAAGAAACGTTAGAGAACATTTCAAAGAGCTAAGTATTATAGAACCCCAGCTAGCTAGAACTCTTTCAATAATTTATTATTTTGGATAGTCAGGATTTGTAGGCATCTGCTGTTTTACCTTTAAAAGTTAAAAAGCAAAATTTTGGTGCATGAATATTTCTAAAATGTCTTAAACATTTCCCCGAATCTCTAAATAAAGAATTCTGCTGAGATTATAACTCTGCATCCAGATGATGGAGAATCATTATTATGAACACCTGCTATTTCTGTAGTCATAAGTCAAAGATATGTCAGACTGCTTGGCTCATCTTTAAATGTCTCTAGGCTCTGTACTTCATGCTCATACAGCTGCTTTCAGTAGTTATGGGTTCTCCTCCATTGTAAGTAAACTGCCCTCTTCTAGATGCTATCGCTGTGCGTCCATACAGCATCACTCCAGAATCAATATTTTGCTGTTTGTAATCTGTAGAAGACATGTTAGAATTGTGTGCAAAAGAACAGTAAATATCTTTTGAAAGAAGGGTGAATGAACAAAGTATCATTAAACTAGGTGTTATTTCTTTGGCAGGAGCCTTTTTTTGCTTATCTCCTAGTGGTAACTTTAAATCACGGTAGGTAATACTGCTTGCCAGTTTGTTGAATTCTAAATGGGTGAAATATCATCCTTTGAGGAGAACGCAATTAGTATCAGAAGAAGAACACATTTAGATTCAGACTTAACATACACCAGTTTCTATTACCAAAACAACACACACACACTTTAAAGAATATATTATGCAATTGTTTTTAAAGGCACTTATCATAAAAAATTAAACAAACCAAAAAATTGTATTTAATTTACATTACAGTTTGTATACTTCCTATTAAGAGAGACTTAAAAATAAATATCAACAAAAAAAATTGTTTCAGTAAATATTTTACACGTTTGAAAACATCAGAATCTTAGAATCATAGAGTTTTAGACCTAGAAATTTTAAAGATGATGCTCCCACCCCTTTACTTTATAAGTGACAGTATGAGATGCATAGATCAATTTACAAGTTAACAATGGACCAAAGAATATTAGAAACCAATTTACCACATGCCTAGGTCTTCGCTGTTCTCGCTAATGTATGCAACAAAAAAAGATTCTAATTTATGTCAACTGTCAAGTCCTGCACAAAGACCACCGAAAAAACTGTTGATCAAGCAAACCTGAGTGCATTAAACCTACTTCAACAAGGGAAAATACTGTCTTCACAGTCTCAGTAAATGTCTCAAAGATAGAATTTAGGGAAGAGTATTTTGAGAGTTTCGGAGTCTGAACTCAAGCGGTTAGGTGGGTCTTTCAAGGGAGAATTGGAATTGCACAAAGTTAATGTCCTAATAGGTTAGCATTAGAAACCTGACTATACTAAAGTAAGTCTTGATCAACTAACTAATGCCTAACAGGTGAGTTGTTTGCTTAGGTGAGCAAACTGATGTCCTGGTTAGATAGGTATTTGCCCAGATGTGCAAACTTCTTGCCTAGAAAACTGCTTTGCAAGATTGTTTTAAAGTAAATAGCAAAGATACTTATTGGTTTAAAATTTCCTGCATTAAAGTAAAAAAATGTTTACACAAGTAGTCTCAGATTATTTCCTGAGGCTTGGTCCAACCTCAGAAAAATCACGTAATTAGTAACATCTCATTTTTCTCATTAACAAAATGGAGCTAAGCCTCTTGCTAAGCATTCAGGAACAAAATGTCTTGAATCCTATCAGTCAGCTATTGTCACAATAAGATGTCCTGATAAACCACTCCAAAGCTCAGTAGCAACCAACAATATGTTTTAACTTCTTGCTTACAGTACATTTGTGAATCAGCTAGGGTTTAGCTGATCTAGGCTAGGCTCAGCTGAGCTGGACTCCAACCTTGGGGTGAGTCCAGCTGTCTTCCCTGTGTCTGTCATCCTCCTTGGATCAGAAGACATACAAAGCATGTTTTTCATTTAAAAAAAAGTCAAAAGTACACAGGAAAAATTCAACTACACAAACATATACCAGGCTTTTGCACACATCCCGTCTACTAAAATCCTCACTGATCAAGGTAATACTTAAAAATTTCACCCAAAAATCTGTCTGAAGAAAGTCCTAAAATCAAACTCAAAAATTCACCTGCCATGAGGTCATATCAAGGACAGAAGAATTGGGATCCAATAATTCAATATACCAAATTTTTTAGAAGAAGCACCCTTAAATGTAGCCTTCAACCTGCCTCAGTCAGAGATATGAGAAAATCACCTAAGGCAATATGGTTTTGGAAAATTAGAAAGCTTCTGTGCACGCATAGAAAATTACTCAAATATGATTAACATAGATAGCTTCTGCCCAACATTATTCATTCTATCATTTCCACAAATCAGTTTCTGGCCTGTTAGAATTAGAATCTAATGATAATTTTGGCATTGGACCAATAAAGAAAAATACAAAATACTGAAATACTGATTTTACACAAGATTGTTTCTATGTTCAATCACTTAAATGTACCCAATAAATCCATCAGCTTGTAATGACTATGTAAGAATCTCTCAGAGTTTATATAACTCTATCTCTGATATAAAACAGCTCTGGTGCACCTTGACTATTCAAGTAGCCCCAAAAGGACTATCACTGTTCAAGTTATATCCTTCCTCCTTCTTTCCAAGCTTTCAATTGCTATTTCTAAAACTAGAATGTACTTTTGTTCCCATAAGCATACACAATGTTTTTGGTACAACTCTAACAAAACTAATGGGTATAG
The DNA here is from genome assembly GCF_000243295.1 of Trichechus manatus latirostris. Lineage (NCBI taxonomy): Eukaryota > Metazoa > Chordata > Mammalia > Sirenia > Trichechidae > Trichechus > Trichechus manatus. The sequence goes on along the minus strand of NW_004443977.1, from coordinate 4,376,950 downwards.
GGTGAATTGTAAGTTACAAATAGCTAATTAAAATTCACATTAAAGTAATTAATAATCCAAGCCAAAATTATCAATGCAGTTACAGTTTGTTATTTTTAAAGAAGATCCTAAAGACAATGCCCTTCTTTCTGTTCCTTTGACAAACCAATCCCATCTTGTCAAAAGTCTTTGTGCTGCTATGCCCTCCTCCTGTGAATCTATTACTCCAGACAAACCTCTTACATGGTATTATTTTTCTTATAACTTCTATTTCTACTTGCAATTTGTATATATTTATTTTCTTATTGGTTTACTGCCCATTTTCACTATGAAGGAAGACTTCATCTTATCCAGCCCCATAGTTTTAGTGCCCACAATAGTGCCTAGCACATAGTAGGCCTTCAGTAAGTGTTTGGTGAGTGAATGAATAAATTAATGAATCAGTGATCTTCCTTATTCTCCAGCCTCTAAGAATCCCTAAGCCAGAGGAATAGCTTTCTCAATCACATTTAATGAAGACATTTTTATCTTGAATATTAGCTTCAAAATATTTAGAAAATTGGTATAATTCAGCAGGAAAAATTAAGTTGCTTAGATTTAGTATTGTATGTTCATACTTAGTAATGCATAAGATCCTTACTTTTAACTATTTTCCATTGATATTAGTTGGAAATATTTTTATTATATCTTACAGAATATAAAACTAAAACACTGTAACATCAAGTAATTATTCCAAGATTTCCTGGTATGTCATTATCAACTGGATTTCTATCATATCCTTTAACTCTACATATGTTTAGTTCTATGTAATATACTTTATAAATTTAATATACTTGAATGTTTCTTTATGTAACTTCCAGTTACAAGTATAAGCTATTGCTGCAACCAGGCCCATATCTACTCCTTGTACCTGTGGTATAAGATCAAACTAGAGATACTCTGGCTTGCAAAAACTAAGGACATTTTACTGAACTTGTAATCCCCACCAGCCTCCTGGGAGCAGTTTATGCAACGTTTCGAGCCTTTCTATAAGAAATAATTTTCCATGAAAGCTTATATAAGGTTTATTGCATATCAGAGTAGCTTGTTAGTTTGTCTGCCTATCCAGCCCTTCTCTACATCAAGTAATAATCAGGCGGTGCCACTACCCAGTAAGGCAGAATTGGAGCTTCAGGCAGTTTATGGTGTACAGCAATTAGGCTATAAAAACTCCAGCTCCTGACTATTTGGTGTCTTGAGTGTGCCATTACAATTCCATGTCTTCCCTGAGCTGTCAGAAGCCTCACAACAAAACCCTAAATTACATAAATCTCACAGCAGTTAAGGCTAAAAGGATATCCATCCACTTATTCCCATAAATACCAAACAGGTTGTAAAAAATAAAAAGTCTCCTTGATGGAATGCTTTGATTCAGTGTGACTACGAAAACTGCAGGTTATAGGGGAAGTTATTCTCCAACATAAGCGCTTTTGACAAGGAGAAACAAAGGGAGAGAATCCATTACAATTATAAAAACATTTGCTGTGCAACTTGGTTACTAAATACGGTTCACCCTATTCTGTCTGAATATCAGGCCACACAAAATCTTTTTGAAAAAATTGCTTTTCCAATGTAAAGAAGTTCCTTTAAAATCTGAATATTATAATAACATTATGACAATAATAGTACCACCAGTAATAGCAAACCCTGTGAAGTACAGGATTATCTCCAGTTTTACAGATGAAGAAACTCTGTGCAGAGAAGTTAAGAAACTTCTTAAGGACACCAAGCTATGAAAAGATGGAGCTGGGATTAGAATTTAGACTCTGGACTCCAAACAACTTTATTCTCCTTTTGCAACATGTGTCTGCTTGTTTTCTGTGACCCAGTATGAATCTGCCTCCATCTGCTCTCCTTCCCCATCCCTCCTCCCAATTTACCCTGCAGCAGCAGTTACTGTTAAAATGTGTTTGCTTGAAACTAATGAGGTTTACATTTCAGGGCCTCTTGTTTCCTTTTTACTTCCAAAACTCTAGGAAAGACTCTAGGAATGCACTTACATTGTGATAATTTTTTGTAAAATTTTCAAAAATATACTTTAACTATAGTCAATTAAGATGTCTGTCTATTTCTACTCGAATGTCCCCTCCATCACACTTCCATCTTGTTTAAGGTGATAATGGATGTGTCCATCTGCATTTTGGGGATCCTGCTAACGGGAAGTTGGGAGTATATTTAGTTTGGGTAGAGTGGAGTTGTTTTTGTGGTTTACAGTCATTTCCATGCATAGTTAAGTTATCACTAGCCATCCTGGTGTAGCTGCCCATTGCGTCCTCTTACTGACTTACCTTTTGTTGTGCACTCATTGGTATTCCCTGATACCAATGTGAAAAACCAAAGGTTGTATTTCTATATGACTGTGTCCTATGATACCCGGAACTGAAAGAATGTGTAGAATGGAAGAAGAAACAGTTTGAAATGGAGCCAGTATGGAGCCAGAAGTTAGTCTGTGGAAAATTCCTCCAATAATCAAACTTGTAAAATTATGAACAAAGGATTCAATTTTTATGACTGACTAGGCTTAACAAGCAATATTCTCCTATCAAGCATAAATCAATAATGAATCTATCATAAACACTCCTTACATTTTTTTCCTTTTTTTATAGAATCATATATAATTTATCATAATTTTTGTGCATACAGGACACCATCCTGCAGCAATACTAAAAGCACAGTGATATCTGTGTGTAAAATCAAATGTTTTATGCATCACAACATATTGGAACACAGCATAACAAATTGTGAAGCTGAAATAAACTGTTTTAAAACAATAATAATAAATAATTATTAGTTAATCATGACAGAAAATAACTAAATTATCTATTCCCCCTATAAAAAAAGTTAAAATTTTAGCATATGAAGAAGTTATCAAAGAGTGTGCAGCCAAAAAATGTAGGCAACAAAAGAGACTATAAACAGTTAATTCATAAAAATATTGTAGTTTTTCTGGATTTAGGAATATTTGTAGTATTTGTCAGCTTTCTAAAATTTGTGATTTATTGCAGGGTTATAATAAGGATTAATAAAGTGCTTAGTGCCTGTTCCTTGTGGAGTTAGTTCCATTGTGTTAGGATGGAAGAGGTATGAGAAGCATTAGCTGAAGTGTCTCCTCCCCATCTTACATTCCCACACACACCTTTAATTCTGGAAGCCAGCATTACCAGAAGAAGAGGTATCAATGGAAGAACCAGAAAACCTAGAACAACTTTTTAACATTAAAATTTAAAAAAATCAGCATAGGTATAAAGATCTCAAAAGAATGTCTACTGAGAAAGATGTTTTATTTTGTTCTGCTTTGCTTTGGTTTTGCTTACCTTGTGGACCATATAAGAGCTTCCAAGCTGGGCAGAAGAATAGAACTAAATGAGTCAAAGTGACAGAATGAAATCCTGGTATGGGAAGTACTGCATCTTGTCCTCCTTTAGGTTAGATGGGTGAGAGTACAGCAAGGAGAGGTGGAGAGAAGAGTAGACTTCCAAATAAAGTTGAAAAATCCAAGAGGAAAGAAGATTGGGCCACTGTGCATCTGGAACTCTGGGAAGCAGTAGCCTCACATGTGTTCCGTATGCCACAACATCATGGAGTAGGATACTAGAGTAGCTGCATGAGGTGTATGGAAAAGTTGGACAAGTTGAGGGAACCCTAGCAATTTTCCCATAGGGCATAGGAGTGTTCAAGAGAGGCTGCTTCTTCCCAGAGTCCATGAGGTAAGTGCAAAAGTTAGCAGAGAGAGTTAGCAGAGCATCACACAAGATAGAGGAAGTGATACTACGGTGGAAGAGGTTTGATCCTTCTCCCTCGGTAGTGAGGACAATAGTATCTTAGCAACTGCTAACATGAAGGAACTTGCCACCTGAGAAGCATATAGAGCTATTCCACATCTTAGCAAAAGCTTGCAAAAAACTGGTGGAGAACTACCACCTGTTGTTGTTGGGTGCTGTCAAGTTGATTTCAACCCATAGTGACCCTTCGTACAACAGAACAAAACACTACCTGGTACTGTGCCATCCTCATAATCATTGCTATATTTGAGCCCATTGTGGCAGCTACTGTGTCAGTCTATCTCATCGAGGGTCTTCCTATTTTTCACTGACCCTCTACTTTACCAGGAATGATGTCCTTCTCCAGAGACTGGTCCCTCCTGATAACATGTCCAAAGTACATGACATGAAGTCTCGCCATCCTCGCGTCTAAGGAGCATTCTGGCTGTACTTATTCCAAGAAAGATTTGTTCATTCTTCTGACAGTCCATGGTATATTCAATATTCTTCACCAATACCATAATTCAAAGGCATCAATTCTCTTCAGTCTTCCTTAGTCATTGTCCAGCTTTCACATGAATATGAGGCAATTGAAAATACCATGTCTTGGGTCAAGAGCACCTTAGTAGTCAAAGTGAAATCTTTGCTTTTTAACACTTTAAAGAGATCTTTTGCAGCAAATCGATTTCTTCATTGCTGCTTCCATGGGCATTGTTTGTGGATCCAAGTAAAATGAAATCCTTGACAACTTCAATATTTTCACCGTTCATCATGATATTGCTAATTGGTCCAGCTGTAAGGATTTTTGTTTTCTTTATGTTGAGGTGTAATCCACTTGTAGTCATGTGTAATTCTCATGACTTAAAATCCAACTCAGAAGAAAGAGAAAGAGGTAAAATCCTGAATTTAATGGAATTTAAACCTCAAATACCTGAGAGAAATTTCTTGAACAGCTAAAATTGCCAGGAATTAACCAGGTCACATTTTCTAATTTTATATCATTGCCCACATAGGTTTATAGCTTGTGTAAAACATACACTATGTATATCTGTGTATGTGTATATGTATATACACATACACACATATATATTGTTTTCTCTACTTCTCAACTAATCTTTTGTATTGTCCTGCTGAAGTCTGAAATTAAAAAATCAGTGCAACGTAGCAACAAATATCTCCAGATATTTTTAAAGAAAGGTACATAAACCAAGAAAAACAAAACTCTGTTTTTAGGAATAGTCTTGGTCCCTAGAGAGGGTAGAAGAGAGAAGCAATACCTTCCCTAGGAGAGAGGCTGTCATGGGTTGCCCTTGACAGATTAAACTTTGAAGAGCAATTTTCCAAACTTATAAGATAGCCAGAAGTCCTGTTTAAAGCTTTAACAAACATTTGCTAAGCAACACACTAGCCTGTGTAAGGCTTCATAAAAGCTTGGGGCACAAAGAAGGATAAAGAGTCAAGAAAGATTTCTTGACTCCAAGCAACACACATGGTCCTTCATCTATTTGGTTTACCATATAGAGTTAAGCCCATTTACAAATAAAAAGCCATGGCTTACACGGATTCTGATGAACACGAGATCAAAGCCTTGAACCAGATTGACTTGAACTAAATTGAAATAGAAGTTAGAGATAATTTTGTCTCAATTGCTCAAATTACTAATAAGGCTGATGCATTCATCACCAGCTCTAGGCTATCTGGCCTGTAATATAAACCCTAAATATAAAGAATAGCAGTAATTTGGTCCTGATTCAGCAATACCTATGGAGTGGTATAGTTGATGATGCCAAGCATCTAAGCAAAATGCAATGTCTCTTTGACTATTCCTAGAAAACATGTTTTACCTTTGTCTATACCATTTCTGCTCAAGTATGACACTGTGTAACAATAGCATGGTGGGGGCATATGATCTCCTCTAACTTCACAGCCCAAGGCTGTTTCCTACGAAGCAGAGGTCAGACATGCCTCCACCCTCCAAACTTTTTACCAATTCTGACACCAACCGTCCCTCCCAGGGCAGTCTCTACTTTTCTGCTGGGTTCAATAATTCATTGCAATGGCCACGTAGAACTCATAGACCACACTCACAGTTATGAGGTTTATTAGGGAAGTAACAGGTTACAACTCAAGTTCAGGAACACTCAGGATACAGTTCTTCAATCAGTATAGCTTCTTCTCAGGCATACCAACAAGCACACCTCTGTTTGGCCCCTCTGCCTCTCAGCCACTCAGCCTGGCCTCTGCCCTGCTCAGTTAAGTGTTATAAAGCTCTTTTGGCTCTGCTAATAAGTACCCAGAGGCACCCTACTCCGCCAGTAAGCCTCATGCCTGAAGGTGCTCAGCTTTCTCACTCTGTGAGCTGGGAAGCCCACTGCGCAGTGTCCTGCCGGTCTCCTGGTTCTGCTGACTCTGCTACCGCCCTTTCTCTGCTGCTGCTTCTCACCGTCTCCAGTGTTACATCTGTCCCTCTCTGTCCTGGTTCTGCTGCCTCTGCTGCCTCTCTCTGTCTTCCGTGTTATAGCTCCTCTCTCTCTCTCTCCATGTCTCCCTTTAAACCTAGCAGGATGGCAAAACTAACCAATCCCCTCATTAGGGTTCAATATACCTTATTTGCATGGTCCCACCCCCTTAAGAGTGCCATACAGCTTATTTACATCATTAGCAAGCTATCCAATCCCCTTGGTGGGCCACCAGCACCTCATTTCCATAGTCCCACTCAGCCATTTTGTGGGAGTTACACAGATTATGGCTTGAAGGACCACATTAAGTAATTCACTGCACCACAGACTATCAAATCCAATATTTAAAATTTAGCTTTGTTTCTCAGCTCTAGTAGTAGATGGAGTATAATGAATAGGGGAGTCCTGGGGTGTGCCCTCTATACCCAAATTACTTAGAATAAAAAATATGTCTTTGTAGAAGATGAAAGATGTCTCAAGTGTGTTGAAGAAAATTACATACAGACACAGATGCCCAAATATAATAGTCACCTGTCAATTTTCTCAGTTTAGAAGAAAGCAAAATGGCAAATAAAACAAAAACAGACAATCTTCCTGGGGTTGTCTGCAAACTATTCTTTTATCAATGCATTATTTCACACTATCAATCAACCATGAAAATCCTAGGAAGGCAAATTAGATCTCTATAATAGAAGCAAAATGAAAATCCTAGGATGGCAAATGCTGTCTTTCTGATTGTAGCAAAACTAAAAATTTCAAGAAGGGATTGACATGCTTAACTGCTCCTGTGAAAGGAACATTAGCCAGGAGTTTTACGGAAATGCTTAGAAATCCATTTGTGCCTGTCAATAACATCCACCTTTTCAAGCTACTAATCCATTAGTGTACTAATGGCTGACTCAGTATTAAACTGGACAATAGAAACAGTACATCCATTGCTGGGAAAAGTAATGAACTGAGTTGTGTTGTTTTCGCTATTATTATTTTTGTTTGTTTGGGGATAAAAAGTATTAGTAAATGGATTTGGAATTGATGAAAGAGCTGGCAGGAGGTAATGTCAGCAATCTGTAAGAAAATGAAAATCCTGATAAGCTTCCCAAAGAAAATAAAGGTGAGTCTAATCTTTATAGTCAATGTTAAGTTATACATGCAATTCTATTAAAGAGAGATAATAAATATGAAAGATAAAAAAAGAGTACTATTACCCTTATGATGAAGAGATAGATTTTTCTTAGTGTCATTTCTTTTAAGACTTTGTTCTCTTGTGGCAGCAGAAGTACTGAAATCATTTAAAAGAAAGTCACTACACGCAAAAGAATTTTAGGGAACCCAAATGGAGCAGTTAACAGCAAACGTGTGAGGGAAATGTTCTTTTAAACCAGGGAGTGGCAAAAGAATGAAACTTTGCTGTCATCTCAAATTAAAAATGGGTTTCAAGACTGATTCTTGGCTGGTGGTACTTCTCTTTGCCTTAAATGAAAGAAGGTGTGCACGTGTGACCCTCTCTCCTGCTCTGACTCAGCACATTGTTAGAAAATGGAAGTAGTGCCATCTACTGTCAATGTACGGTATCACTCACTTCCAATGGACAATTGAAGTAGGTTTTCCATTGCATGGTGATAGAAATCTTAAAATTAAGTGATAATAAATGTAATTTTTCTAAAATATTCAAGAAGATGTGGAGACTCCACATATATCAGAAGTCCTTTCACCAGTTATTATTGTCTTCCACCAGCTGTTTTTGTATACATTTCTGTACTGATTCAAGCACTATTTTACAAATGTTATAAAAAATAAACTGAAAATGTGCTTTATATGGTAGCAGTGAAGATTTCATGGATAATTTTGGACTAATTGTGTCCTCTTTCTAAGTGTATTTTTCAATTAGTTTCCAGACTGCTTTCCAAATTTAATTAGCAATTAAATTTTCCTTCTTAAATTTGGAGAATTTGTTTTTGGAAACAACTGCACAAAACAAGATAGTAAAAGAAGCATTCAAATGTGCTTAGAACTTTACTGTATTGCTGCTAAGCATTGCCAATAATGAGTTTTAAATGGCAATTGTTAATTGCTTAATGTACTTTATGTATTAACTATCCTATAGAAGAGATAAAGTTTGAAATTCCTCAATAAATAGAATGCATAGATGGAATTCTAATTAAAAGGCATACAGATTAATGGCTTTTGTCATGAAGGGCTGGCATACCTAACCCCCCCCAAAAAAAAAACCAAATTCACTACTGTGGAGCTGGTTCTGACTCATAGTGACTCTATAGGACAGAGTAGAACTGCCCCATTGGGTTCCCAAGTCTGTAAATCTTTATGGAAGCAGACTGCCACATCTTTCTTCCACGGGGACGCCGGTAGGTTTGAACCGCTAACCTTTTGGTTAGCAGCCGAGCACTTTAACCACCGTGCTACCAGGATTCCTCCCTGGTAGACCTAGATGCTGGCAAAAATTAATAAGGCTTAGAACGAAAAAAAGGATGGTGGGGAGTGGGCAGGGCTTTAGTCAAAGAATACTTTTTTAAAATATAAAATTTGACCTGAGTGGCGTGCTATTCTTGCTAAGGCTATTGATATCATCAGGAGTGTTAAAACTGTGTAATTGGTAAGAAAAGTAATTGATTGCCTTTAAGCTTGTTTTAAAAATGTGGAATCAGTAATACTCTGCCTTTTGTTTTGTTTTGTTTTGTTCAGTGAAAGATAGCTCTAAGGTATATGCTGGGCTGTGATAAAGGATGGAGACATCCTCACCTCACATACACTCTACTGGCCTTAATCTTGACCATCTGCAGAATCTTTTCTTCCAGCGTTAAGTGTACAGCTATCCTCCTTGCTTACTCCAGACCACTTCAAACCAATATAAAGACCATGAATGTATAACAGAACAAAACATTGCTTGGTCCTGTGCCATCTTCGTGATTGTTGGTATGTTTGAGACTATTGTTGTGGCTATTGAGTCAATCCATCTCATCGAGGGTTTCCCTCATTTTCATGGGCCCTCTACTTTACCAAACATATTTTCCTTTTCTAGCTATTGGTCTTTCCTCCTAATGTATCCAGAGTTAGAGAGTCCAAGTCTTGCCATCCTCGCTTCTAAGAAACATTTTGGTTGTATTTCTTCCAAGACTGATTTGTTCTTTCTTTAGGCAGTCTATGACATGTTCAGTATTCTTCTCTAACACCACAATTTGAATGTATCAGTTCTTCTGTCTTCCTTTTTCATTATCCAGTTTTCACATGCATATGACAATGGCTGGGGTCAGACACACTTTTATCATCAAAGTGACATCTTTGCTTTTTAAAACTTTTCAAAGGTATTTTGCAGATTTCCCCAATGCAATACGTCATTTGATTTCTTGGCTGCTGCTTCCATGAACATGAAGACCATAAGTAGTCATTATTATGAAAGTTAGGAAACGTTCTTACTATGGCATAGCAAATCTAGAGGTGGATGGCAGGGAAGGGTTTTGCTGATGTACAGCAGACATTGCTGCTTTTTTTTTTTTTTTTTTTTTAACCTGAAGATATGTTTTACATGGATACTGTAGGAGCTGTAAAATTTCTTCACCCATTTCCACAAATTCAGACCAGGTTTTTACTTGCACAAGTGTCCCCAGTGTCCATTTTCTCCCTTTGTCTCATTCTGACTTCTGTAACCTCAAGCCAATGCATTACTCATGAATGCTGGAGTACTGAAGACTAAAATTCATTCCCTTTGAGTTCTCTCAAGACCCAGCAGTCACAGAAAGGAACTTGAATTTTATGCTGGTTTAACAGCTTCATTTCTTTTTCATCTCATTTACGTGCTCACATTTATGCGCTCAGATTATCTTCCATGGTCACATGTAACTGTTCTCAACTACACTAGAAACTAGAATGCCCTCCTAGCTTTCATTCTCTATCCGGTCGGTTTTTCTCCACTGGAAAGTTACACAATTAAGTTTAGTTTGATCTTGGTGCATTCACTGCTTGTGAGCATCAGCACAGCTGTCAACTTAAAACACATAGCATTGCAATAAAATAAAACCAGGCAGCAAGCTTGGTTCAAACAATGAATCAAAAATGACTCCTGTTAAGTCAATAACTTGCTCCCACAATTGACATTAGGAGAGCCTGTCAGCTTCAGAAAGCAATGAACGAAACGATCTGCCTCAAAACGGGCAAACAGAGAAATAGCCAGGATATAAAGAGAGGGGGACATTTCAGATGATGGAAGAGAAGAAAATTCTGTGCTTATAATAGGAAGATCCTAGTTAAAAGGTTTTGGAGATAAAATTGGATAGTCTTAAGAGTTATGTTTTCAATAAATGATGACTAGATAGGAGAATTATTCCATTGCATTTTTGCAACAGTGGAGACCGGCCTGGGAAATGTGGAGAGGTCACATTCCAAGACAAGGGGGTAGACAATTAGTTGGGTGAGTAGGTATCAGTATCATGTGGACACTGCAGAAAGCACATCAGTTCCACAAGTTTGGGTAATTAAGGTAGTGGCCAGGTGTGAAAATGATCTGAGAAGTGTTTACATCCAAGTAAGTGATTCAGGCCAAAAAAGTTAAACAAGTATCAGAATCCATAGAATCCAACAGGATGGCAAACCAGGTTAGTAAAGTCAGAACACAGACCAGAAGATTCAAGTAAGGAGGGAGGAATCTAGGCAAGTAATCATATAATATACATGACTGAGGAATGCTGGTGGTAGACGAGACCAGACAGCAGGAATTCTGAGCCCAAGTTTAGAGTCTGCACATCAGACTGACCAAAATTCAAGCAGTTAATTCTGTAATAGCCAGTTGTCATAGGTGTCGATTCTAACTCATGATGACCCCATGTGTGTCAGAGTACAACTGTGCTCCATAGAGTTTTCAATGTCTGATTTTTGGAAGTAGATCACTAGGCTTTTCTTCTGAGGTGCCTCTGGGTGGACTGGAATTTCCAACCTTTCGGTCATCAGCCTAGCACATTAACCGTTTCCACCACTCAATAGACATGAAATATCAGCAGCATAAAATTCTGATTTAAATAACAATGATACTACGTACATTTGGCCTTATCTCTGAAGACTTCTAACTTCCTGAAGCATACACGAATCCCAGAGTGAATCCAGTCTAGGTCTCCCATAAGTAGAACTGCATGCAAGCTTCTCCATGTGATAGTAAAGGGTAAAGCATGGTATGCAGATAAAGTTACTCTAAAGAGAGTATAAGGAGCTGTGGTGTGACAGTAGTTAAGCACTTGGCTGCTAATGAAAGTTTGGCAGTTCAAACCCACCAGCCACTCCACAGGAGAAAGGCTTGGCAATGTGCTCCTGTAAAGATTTCAGCCTTGGAAACCCTATGGGGCAGTTCTATTCTGTCCTATAGGGTCGCTATGAGTGGGAACTGACTCAACAGCAATGGGTTAAAAAGAGTATGTCTGGGATTTTGAAATCCTGGAGAGAAGATGTCTGAAGGTCTTGAGCAGGGAAAGCAGTATGCGAGAAACTCAGTCTGACACCACCTCGCTGGACCACTAGGGGGCAGGAGAGCTAGGAAGCTGCTGCAGAGTAAGCAAAAACTGTTTTTGGAATATTAAAAAACAGTTTCATGATTTAGTTCAAAGGCTCTTCTCTGCTTCATTCATAGCCAAATTTTGCCATCAAGAAAATTTCTTTTAAGTATTAATATTGGAAAGCAGAACTGATGCTTGCCTTACAGGCTCACCAATCTGCCAACGGAATTTTCCCGCATGTAATTAATTGTTCAAAAGGGAGTTGTTTTGACCCTTCCCATATGGGAAGATGTTGAATCCTGAGGCATAACAAGATGGCACTAGAGAGAGGAGGGGGAATCACAAGGCTTTAGTCTCCACTATAGAAATACTTTTAAATTCACTAAACTGCGCATTTCTTCAGCATAGGGAACATGCATTCTTTATTTAGGAAGTCCCAGCAATTTCTACCTTAAAATAAAAGACACTCATAATGCTTATCGGAGTAAATTCTATAGATGATTTCTGTGTCTGTTTTTTGGAATTCTTTTATTTAAAAGAAGGTAAGATTTTTGAAAATAATTAACTATTAAAAGTCCAAGCCAAGTAAATGTCTCCTGAAATTCTGAAAAGTACTCCCCAAAAAAATCATTTTATCACGTGTCAACTTGAGCACATTCCAACTTTGAGTCTTATAAATTAGGGAAAAAGTGATGAACTACTCTGCTCAGTGTCATTTATAGGCATGAGAAAAATAAATGTTACTTTCTGTTTTGATAAAACTACAATATTTTCATAGTAAATAAATTAGGCATGAGAAACATTTTTATCTGTGCATTTAAAATATGTTTAAAACTAATATGTACTATAACAAAAGCCACAAAAATGAACCCCTCACAGTATTATGGGAAAGCAGTAATTATACATATATATATATATATATATATATAAAATGTACGTGTGTATATACGTCATTATAAATAATAACATTTATTTCTGGAAAAAAAAGTTTGCTGATAGCAAATGTTTTCAACTTGTCTATAATTGCCAGGTTTAATTCTGAATGGTACCATTTACATTCACAGATCATTATCACCCCCTTGTGGTCATGTGTAAGTATTTCTCATTCAAGGTGCTCGCATACCTGAGAATACTTTAAGGTCTGAAGTGCCTTGGTTTGAACAGACGACTTAAAACCGAATTCAAATAAAATATTTATTTTTATGTAAATATAGGTTATACCATATACATCCATGTATATATATACACAAAAATCTCTATATTTTATAATTATACATATGCAAACAAATCTCAAGCAATCATGAGGTTCATATAAATGCCCATAAACTTTGTGATAGCCTCAAGTACATCCTCCAGGGACACCTCTTTTCTCTTCTATACTTGCAAAATTATACAGAGGCTTTTCAGCTCCCAACAGCCATTATCTACGAGTGGTTCTCAACCCTGGCTGCATATTAGAATTACCAGGTGATATTAAAATAGTAATAATACCACCAAATCTTGGCCCCACCACACACCACTAAATCAGAAGTGCTGGGTGCAGGTGCAATATCTGATACTTTTATAGGTGATTCCAATACAGCCAATGTTGTAAACCTTTGCTCTAAATGGTGTATATAAGAATTCTTCAGTTAGAAGAAAATGTATAAAATGGAGAGACAGCATGAGCCCACATTTCCTGGAAGTGTGAGAATGGTGAAATACTGAATCTAATCATTCAACAGTACCTGGTTCTGCACAGCAACTATTACTGTGGAATTATAAGAATGAGCATAAGAGTTCCTTCTCCTAGAGACTGCAAAACTATTTTACAAATGTAACAGGTTCACTTATAAAAATATATTATTATATAAAACAAAACCAAAATAAATAGAAATCGTATTGAAAGAAGCATGGCACGACTACATTTTCTTCAATTGGGAACATCACTACCTGATTTACACAAGATCTGTCAGCATATTTTAATCAGGTCTTAGCATATGGACAGGTCTTTATTTTAAGGTTCTTAGGTAATTAGCTTGTAGTTTGAAACATTTTAAAATAATCAGCATTTATATCTAGGATGCTTAAAGGTGTTATGTGAACTTTTGGGCCATACGTGAATGCCAAGCTTTTGTAATGAAAAGGCTGCTTTCACTGCCAGTAGACACCTAAAAACACTCTGCAGTTCATATTAATAAGGCTGAATGTAATTGAATGTCAGCAGATAAGGTGATTTACAAAGTACTTCGTATCCTGTGTATAATGAAAACCCTTGGCATTGAGTCCTAATATTTGACGAAACATGATAGTGTCTTTCTTTCCAACAGCCAACTTTACCTAGAACCCTCTACCATTTTTATAGTTATCTACTTTACTCTATTTTACCTGTGCCTCAAGTTTTCATCCTAAATTAAGAAAAATGTGTACAATTTAAATTTCAGCTTTTTTTCTTCCTTTAGCTTTTTGATACATTTTAAGGCAATAAAATGAATATTTTAGCAAATATATCAGAATTGTATATGTCTAAATGAGTGTAAACTTCTCGAAAACAGATAGCTGGGGAAACTAACATTTACCCCACTGACACTGTTCTAGCCCAGAATATTTTTTGGAAGTTGTTTTTGGGAACTGCTTTCTACGCTAGTTGCAATTAAAAAAAAAAAAAATTGGTTTCTATGGCAAAATTTTGCTTTTGGTGGTGAATCTGAATTTTTTGAACAGCATATAAAGGCATTTACAGCCAAGACTAATGTAATGGGTAGCTGGGTTAGGCTGGATAAATACTGGCACCCTGGTGGTGAAGTGGTTAAGAGCTCAGCTGCTAACCAAAAGGTCAGCAGTTTTAATCTACCAGCCGCTCCTTGGAAATCCTATGGGGTAGTTCTACTCTGTCCTATAGGGTTGCTATGAATTGGAATTGACTCGATGACAATGGGTTTAGTTTTTTTACGGGTAATGACTAAATTGAAATAAAGTAAGTAAAATAAGGTACATGGGTCTCTAATGTAGTAAGCATGATGGAAGGGGTATGGCGGTTATAAATTAGCAATAAAGTCTTAAACCACTCAAGAGGTGGTTCCCAACAAATCTGAGCAATTTCAGCACTGTTGGGATATGCATAAAGTCTCATAAGATGCCTAGTGGGTGTACCCTGCTAATAAGGTGTATATATATATATATATATATATATATATATATAATTGTAACAAACACACACACAGAATTGTGTATCTATCATGAGCATACAGCTCAATTAATTTTCACAAACTTAATACAACCATGTTAACTGGTGCCCAGGTCAAGAAAGAAAATATTACCAGGTTGATATACTTTTTAAAGCAATCACTAATGCTTTATATTCATACATTTATTAAAAATAATGTCATAAAAGAAAAAAGGACCATCCATCCAACAACATAAATCGGGAAGGAATGCAATCACAATTTCAAAAACAAGCTCAGAGTTCATTTCAATCTATTAAAAATTAAAATATTTTAATATTATAAGAGAACATTTAATAGATGCTTTTGACCAAGCATAATTCATAAATCCCTTAATACTGAGGGAACAAGAAATAATAAACAAGGAAGACAGGGCCAAGATAGCAGAATAATCAGATGCTTCATGTTGTTCCTCTTACAACAAACAAAGACCTAAAAAAAAAGTGAATCAGATATATATGACAATCTAGGAACCCTAAGCATCAAAGACAAAGCTGAAGAATTGGACTGAGTGACAGGTGGAAGGAGAATCAATTCAAAAATAGCAGAAACAGGGAATTACAGATCACCAGGTCGTTGGTGTCCTGCTAGCTGAACCTGTACAATGTGAACGTATTGAGGCAAGCAGTATCCTAAGCCAAACTGCACCCCCCTTCTGGGGCAGCTAAGCAGAAGCAACTCTGCACACACCTCCAGAATCAGACAGGAGTGATACCAGACCTGCAAAAGATAAATGCACGCTCCCAACACACTATGCATAACACAGCCCCACCACCACCACCAGAGCTCCACCAGCCGAGGAAAACTCCCTCACCCTCATCCATCCTCCTCCCACTCTGACACCAGTACAACAGCATTCAACACCACCACACCCCCTAAGCTGGGAACTTACTCTGAGGTTCAGAGACGCCCACCCCTTTGTCCAGACACTGGCACAGGAGATCCATGGGCTTGCAGCGCCTTCCACCCCATCTGATCACCCACACCAGTGCCTTGCTGGCCGAGTTGGAACAGCATGTACACATCAGTGTAAGGCAGACAGAGTTCCCAGCTGAAGCCCATTTTCACCCACAGCAGCCAATTGGGAGCTGCAGATCTATAACATTCGACACCACCACAGCCCTAAGCCTGTAGCTCTCTATCCAGTCCGAGACACCTGCCGCTTAGCCCAGCCACTGGCGCAGACGGTCCCCAGGCTTGCAGCTCCCTCCACCCGCTCTGATCACCTGCACCAGGGCCATGCTGGCAGACCCGGCACAGCACTCCATCATTAGGACAAAGTAGGCAGTGTTCCCAGCTGAAGCCCATTTTCACCTACAGCAGCCAAGTGGGAGCTTCAGATCAGTGGCATTTGACACTGCCCCACTCCCTAAGAAAGGCCCTCAACCGCCCACACTGGGGGCCTGAGGGAGGGTGGTAACACCCACTACATCCAGCTGCCCACAATGGGGGACTGAGAACAAGTGGCGTTCCCTACATCCTCCAGTCAATGGCACCAGGTGCCCAAGGACCGACTGCATTAACCCTCCCCACTATGCGCTCTAGAGGACAGGGGAACACCCTCCATCAGGACACCCTGGGGCAGCTGACAGCCCTTTACCTTGCACCCCACATTGACCCCATTGCAACCAGAGACCTGTGCCTGCTCTGAACACCCCCACATAGCCCTGCCCACCCAGGACTGTAGATGAGGGTCTCTGCACTATTTACTAGGTGACCGACATCCAGGAAACCTTCACCCTGACCATCCGGCAAGTGGCGAAGCACACACACAACACCCACCCCAACGACCCGGGAGAACACCTCCTGTATCCACAGCCAGGTGACCGGTACAACTAATACATCACCTCACCAAAAACACCACCTACGTCCTCAGCAGCCCCACAAGAACAGTAAACAGAGTCCCAGGCTAATAGCTAATTTGCTCACCTAGAGACAGGAGGTGAGAGCTTCCACGTGGTCAGACTAATGACCAGAGTAGCACACACACCTGGCCTACTTGGATATAGCAAAATAAAACCAAAATTCAGGATGCAGTAAATAAACATACAATAAATAAATATAATAACTTCTTGATGCCTCGGAGACAACAGTCAATATAAAATTACATAAAGAAGCAGGACAAGATGACTCCAGCAAGTGACCAAAATAAAGAACCAAAAAACCTTCTGGAGGAAGATAAGGCAGTGGAACTACCTGATAAAGAATTCAAAAGACTAATATATAGAGCTCACCAAGAGATCATGAAGGAGAACCAGAAAAACACAGACCAAACCAAGGAACACACAGACAAAGCAATAGAAGAATTCAAGAAAACAATACAAAACAAAAAGACAGAATAAATAGGCTACTTGAAACCATACAAAAACAGCAACTAGAAATCCAAAAGATTAACAATAGAATTTCAGAATTAAACAATTCAGTAGAAGGTCATAGGAGCAGAATTGAGACAATGGAAGTCAGAATTAGTGAGATTTAAGCTAAATCCCTTGACACCAGTTTGTTTGAGGAAAAATCAGAAAAAAGAATGAAGAAAGCCTAAGAATTATGTGGGATACTATTTAGAGGAAAAACTTACCAGTGATTGGAGTTCCAGAACAGGGGGGTGGAGGGGATAGCAGAAAATACAAAGAGAATTGTTGAAGATTTCCTGGCATAAAACTTAGCTAATACCATGAAAGATGAGAAGATGTCTATCCAAGAAGCTCAGCAAACCCCGTACAGGACAGACCCCAAAAGAAAGTCACCAAGACATATTGTAATCAAACTTGCCAAAACCAAAGACAAAGAAAGAATCCTGAGAGAGGCTAGGGATAAACAAAAAGTCTCATCCAAAGGAGAACCAATAAGACAAAGCTCTGATTACTCAGCAGAAACCATGCAGGCAAGAAGGCAATGGGCTGACCTACATAAAGCCTTGAAGGAAAAAAAACTGAAATATATATATAGCAAAATTATATCTCAAATATGATGGAAAAATTAGGTCATCTACAGATAAACAGAAATTAAGGGAATATGTAAAAACCAGACCAAAATTACAAGAAATATTAAGGGGAGTCCTTCAGTTAGAAAACCAACAACATCAGACAACAACAGGACAGATCAACTAGATACCAACCCAGATAGGAAATTTTAAAAAATGAAACAAAGCTAAAAGCCTGAAAATAGGGAACCAGAGATGTCAATATGTAAATAATGACAATACCAAAACAAAAAAGAGGAAATAAATGGTGTAGTCCTAGAACTTCAGTATAGAGAGGAAGCCAACGCCATATCAAGAAATGAAAGACTGGTTTAAATTTAGAAAAATAAAGGTAAATCTCAAAGTAAACACAAAGGAAGCTAAAAAACCTATCCATCAAAATAAAAAAGAAGAAAAACATAAAGACTCAGCAAACACAAAATCAACAATAATGAAAGAGATGAGAAGAAAATTCATTAACAAAAAGAACTCAGCACATAAAATTAAGGAGAACAAAGAAACCATCAACGCCACAAAAAAAAAAAATACAATAAAATGACAGCAGTAAACTCATGTTGTTGTTGTTGTTAGGTGCCATCGAGTTGGTTCCAACTCATAGCAACCCTATGTACAGCAGAATGAAACACTGCTCGGTCCTGTGCCATCCTCATAACATTGTTATGTTTGAGTCCATTGTTGCAGGCCACTGGGTCAATCCGTCTTGTAAACTCATACCTATCAATAATTACACCGAATGTAAATGGCCTAAATGTACCAGTAAAGAGACAGAGAGTGGCAGAATGGCTAAAAAACACAATCCATCTATATGATGTCTGCAAGAGACACACCTAAGGCACAAAGACAAACAAACTAAAACTCAAGCGATGGAAAAAAATATATCAAGCAAACAGTAACAAAAAAAGAGCAAGAGTGGCAATATTGATCATTGATAAAATAGATTTTAAAGCAAAATCCATTGTAAAGGATAAGGAAAAACACTATATAGTGATTAAAGGGTCAATACACCAAGAGGACATAACCATAATAAATATATACACACTCAATGACAGAGCTCCAAAATACATAAACTCCAACAGCATTGAAAAGAGAAATAGTTGCACAATAATAGTAGGAGACTTCAACACACCACTTTCAATGAAGGACAGAGCATCTAGAAAAGAAGATCTAAATGCCATGATCAACCAAGTTGACCTCATAAACATATGCAGAACTCTCCACCCAACAGCAGCAGAGTATATATTCTTTCCCAATGCACATGGAACATTCTCCAGAATAGACCACATTTTAGGCCACAAAGCAAGCCTCAACAAAATCAAAAAATCAAAATAATACAAAGCATCTTCTCTGAGCCCAATATCATAAAAGCAGAAATCAGTAACAGGAACAGCAAAGAAAAAAAAGAAATCAAATACATGGACACTGAACAACACCTTCCTTAAAAACTACTGGGTGATAGAAGAAATCAAGGATGGAATAAAAAAATTCATAGAATCAAATAAGAATGAAAACACATCTTACCAAAACCTTTGGGACACAGCAAAAGCAGTGCTTAGAGATCAATGTGTAGCAATAAATGCACACATAAAAAAAGAAGAAAGGGCCAAAATCAAAACATTAACCCTACAACTCAAACAAATAGAAAGAGAGTAGCAAAAGAAGTCCATAGGTACCAGAAGAAAGGAGATAATAAAGATTAGAGCAGAAATAAATGAAACAGAGAACAGAAAAACAATAGAAAAAATCAACAAGACCAGAAGTTGGTTTTTTTAAAAGATCAATAAAATTGACAACCCATTGGCCAACCAACAGAAGATACACAGGAGAGGAAGCAATAACCTGAATGAAAAACGAGACAGGTGATATCACAAAAGACCCAACTGAAATTAAAAGGATCATAAGAGAATACTATGAAAAATTATACTCCAACAAATTTGAAAACCTGGAGGAAATGGACAAATTTCTAGAAACACAATACCTTACTGTTATGGATTGACTTGTGTCCCCCAAAAATGTGTGTCAACTTAGCTAGGCCATGATTCACAGTATTGTGTGGTTGTCCACCACTTTGTGGTTTGATGTGATTGTCCTATGTATTGTAAATCCTAACCTCTATGATGTTAATGAGGCAGGATTAGAAGCAGTTGTGTTAACAAAGTAGGACTCAATCTATAGGATTAGGTTGTATCTTGAGTCAATCTCTTTTGAGACATAAAAGAGAGAATCGAGCAGAGATGAGGGGGACCTCTTGCCACCAAGAAAGGAGAGGCAGGAGCAGAGTGCGTTCTTTGGATCTGGGTTCCCTGCACTTAGAAGCTCCTAGATCAGGGGAGATTGATGACAAGGACTTTCCACTAGAGCCGACACAGACAGAAAATCTTCCTCTAGAGCTGGTGCCCTGAATATGGACGTCTAGCCTCCTAAACTGTGAGAGAATAAAATTCCCTTTGTTAAAGCCATCCACTTGTGGTATTCCCATTATACTAGCACTAGGTAGTCTAACACATTACCTAAACTAACACAAATTGAGGTAGAAAAATTAAATGGACCCATAACAAAAGAAGAGATTGAAGAGGTAATAAAAAAGACTCCTAAAAAAAAAAGCCCTGGCCCAAATGGCTTCATCTGAGAATTCTACCAAACTTTCAGAGAAGAGCTCACACCAGTATTACTCAACCTATTTCAGAGCATAGAAAAGGAAGGAATACTTCTGAATTCATTCTATGAAGGCAGCATAACCCTAATACCAAAGCAAGGCAAAGACACCAAAAAACAAAACAAAACTAAGTATCCCTCATGAACATAGACGCAAAAATTCTCAACAAATTCTGGCCAATAGAATTCAACAGCATATCAAAAAAATAATACATCATGACCAAGTGAGATTTATCTCAGGTATGCAGGGATGATTCAACATTAGAAAATCAATCAATATAATCTACCACATGAATAAAACAAAGAAAAGAATCACATGATCATCTCAATCAATGCAGAAAAGGCATTTAACCAAGTCCAACACCCATTCCTGACAAAACCTCCCAGCAAAATAGGAATAGAAGAGAAATTATCCTCGACATAAAAAAGAACATTTATACAAGGCCAACAGCCAACATCATTCTAAATGGGAGAGACAGAAAACATTCTCCTGGAGAACAGGAACCAGACAAGGATGCCGTTTATCATCACTCTTATTCAACATTGTGCTGAAAGTCCTAGCTAGAGCAATAAGGGAAGAAAAATAAATAAAGTTTATCCAGATTGGTAAGGAAGAGGTAAAACTATCCCTATTCACAGATGATGTGATCTTTTACACAGAAAACCCCAAAGAATCCACAAGAAAGCTACTGGAACTAGCAGAAGATTTCAGCAAAGTAGTAGGATACAAGATAAACATACAAAAATCAGTTGGACTCCTGTACATCAACAAAGAGAATTTCAAGAAGGAAACACCAAATCAATACCATTTATAATAGCCCCCAAGAATATAAAATACTTAGGAATAAATCTAACTAGGGACATAAAACACCTATACAAAGAAAACTACAAAACGCTATTGCAAGAAACCAAGAGACCTACAGAAGTGGAAACACATACCCTGCTCATGAGTGGGAAGACTCAACATTGTGGAAATGTCAATACTACCCAAAGCACTATACAGATACAATGCAATCCTGATCCAAATTCCAACAGCATTCTTTAACGAGAGGGAGAAACAAATCACGAACTTTATACAGAAAGGGAAGAGGCTCCGAATAAGTAAAGCATTATTCAAGAAGAAGAACAAAGTGGGAGGCCTCACTACCTGATCTTAGAACCTATTATACAGTCAGAGTAGTCAAAATAGCCTGGTACTGGTACAACAAAGCACACATAGATCAATGGAGCAGAATTGAGAACCCAAATATAAATCCATCCATCTATGAGCAGCTGATAGTTGACAAAGAATCAAAGTCCATTAAATGCAGAAAAGATAGTCTCTTTAACAAGTGGTGCTAGCATAACTGGATCTCCATCTGTAAAAAACAGAAAGAAGACCCACACCTCACACCATACACAAAAAACAACTCAAACTGGATCAAAGACCTAAATATAAAACCCAAAACTATAAAGAGCATGGAGGAAAAAAAAAAGGGACAACACTAGGGGCCCTAATACATGGCATAAATAGTATACAAATCGTAACTAACAACACACAAACACTTATGCTCATCAAAAGACTTCGCCAAAATAGTAAAAAGAGAATCTACCAACTGGGAAAAAAAACTTGGCTACATATCTGACAAAGATCTAATCTAAAATCTACAAAATACTTCAACACTTCAACAACAAAAAGACAAATAATCCAACTGAAAAATAGACAAAGGATATGAAAACACTCTTCACCAAAAAAGACATTCAGGTGGCTAACAGACACATGAGGAAATACAGTCATTAACCATTAGAGAAATGCAAATCAAAACTACAATGAGATACCATCTCATCTTGATAATACTGCACTAATCGAAAAAAACAGAAATTAACAAATGTTGGAGAGGTTGCGGGGAGATTGGAACTCTTATTCACTGCTGGTGAGAATGTAAAATGGTACAACCACTTTGAAAAACGATGTGGTGCTTCCTTTAAAAGCTAGAAATGAAAATACCATACAACCCAGCAATACCACTCCTAGGAATATATCCTAGAGAAATAAGAGCCATCACACAAATAGACATAAACACACCCAAGTTCATGTCAGCACTATTCTCAGTAGCAAAAAGATTGAAACAACCTAAATGCCCATCAACAGATAAATGGATAAACAAATTATGGTACATACACTCAATGAATACTATGCAACTATAAAGAACAATGATGAATCTGCGAAACATCTCACAATATGGATGAATCTGGAGGGCATTATTCTGGGTGAAATAAGTCAGTCACAAGAGAACAAATATTGTATCAGACCACTATTATAAGAATTCAAGAAAAGGTTTACACACAGAAAAGAAAAAAAACATTATTTGAAGGTTACTAAGCTGGGGAGTAATGTGGAGGTGAAATCACTAACTAGATAGTAGACGAGTGTCAACTTTGGTGAAGGGAAAGACAACACACAATATAGGGGAAGTCATCACAGCTTGACCAAAGCAAAGGCATAGAAGTTTCCTAGACATATCCAAACACCTTGAGGAATCGAGTTGCTGGGGCTGGGGCTTGGGGACCATAATCTTGGGGGGCATCTAGTTCAATTGGCATAACATAAGTCATAAAGAAAATATTCTACATGCTACTTTGATGAATAGTGTCTGGGGTCTTAAAAGCTTGCAAGAGGCCATCTAAGATACATCTACTGGTCCCATCCCATCCAGAGCAAAGGAGAAGGAAGAAAACCAAAGACACATGGAAAATATTAGCCCAAAAGACTGAAGGAACATATGAACCAGAGCTTCCACCAGCCTGAGACCAGAAGAACTAGATGGTGCCCAGCTACCACCACTACCTCCCTGACAGGGATCACAGTAGAGCATCCTGGACAGAGCAGGAGAAAAATGTAGAACAAAATTCAAATTCATGAAAAACGACCAGACTTACTGGTTTCACAGAGACTGGAGGAACCTCTGAGACTGTGGCCCCTGGACATCCCACTAACTCAGACCTAAACCCACTTCAGAAGCCCGCTTTTCAAACCAAGATTAGACAGACCTGTAAAACAAACAATAACACACATGAGGAACATGCTTCTTAGTTCAATCAAATACACGAGATCAAATGGGCAACTCCTTCCCAAAAGTGAGAGAAGAAGGAAGCAAAGGACAGGAACTGGACGAATTGACACAAGGAACCCAGGGTGGAAAGGCGGAGAGTGCTGTCACATTGCAGGGATTGCAACCAATGTCACAAAGCAATACGTGTATAAATTTTTGAATGAGAAACTAACTTGAGCTATGAACTTCCACCTAAAGCAAAATAAAATTAAAAAACAAGAAATAATAAAAAAAAAAAATTGGTGAGATTTCTAAAACATTCCCATAGTAATGATTTTAAAATGTAAAATTTAAACTTCAAAGAAAAAAATTACTAAGTAATTTTCATAATGTTTGAATGGATACTTTTATTCACGTTAATATTGGGGAAAAAAAAGCTCAGGCTCCCCAAATTTTATTCTCAAATACCTGGGAATATTGTTAAAATGCAGATTCTGACTCAGTCTATCTAGGCTGGGGTTCAAAAGTCTTCATTTCTAACAAGTTGCCGGTGGGTGCTGATGCTGCTAGTCCTCGAACTACACTTCGAGTAGAAAGGTTGTAGAATTCAACTTAGTCATAGGTACCAGCATATAATATTGTCTTTTTCTCTTTTCAGGCCTTTCAAATATGTTTCCCAGTTTCTGAATGATAGTAGTTCTTTTTTTGTTTTTGTTTTTTTTCACATTTTTCTTGCTTCAATGGCTAGTTTAAAACAAACAAACAAACAAACAAACTCCCATTACTAGGGATTTCCTGATTCTATGTTATTACTGGTGGAAATTCTATGATATAACTCTTCCCACCTCCATCTTTCCCTAGGCTTGGTCCATTCCCCTCTCACTTCCCACACCTGCAGCTTCCTAAGGCACTTGGATTTTAGAACTTAGTCTCTAGCGCTCCATCTAATGCCCACCTTAATTCTTAAGTGTGATGCTGCATAGTAAAATGAAACTGTAATATCAATGTCCTGGGCCCATGAAGATCAGAAAGCTCAATGATTCAAAGTTAGAAAATCAATTCTGCCTAAGAACAAACAACACCCTGAGATATCAAAGGCAGCTGTGCTGTAATACTGCCATTCATCTCCAAGTACAACCATCTAGTAAAGTTTGTAGAACCTTGAAATATTACTTGTTGTCATGTTTTGGTTAATATAAAAAGTCATATGATATAATTGATATAATTTTATATCAATTTCTTTGATACAGGTTGATCAATTATCTGAAGAGTTAAAAAGCAGGGGTGTCTCTGCTAACTTTGAAGGGCATAAGGCGAAAATAACAAAGTTTTAAGTGCAATTGTGACTTGATAGACTTTTAGTGTCTTTAAATTTGTGGTTGAAATTTCAGACAACATAGGACTGTATCATAGATTAGGTTTTAACTCAAAAACTTTGAAATTAGGGCAATAAACGCACAGGAAAGTTTAAACTGTTATAAAATAAGGTCTCAGGGTTTTTCTTTAATATCAAGTCCAGAGAATGAAGGAAAAAGAGAAAAGATTATCAGTAAAATGGACATACAAAATTATTTATTATTCAGTAATTTGCTTATAATGCAGTTTCTGATCAGAAAATTTTGTGTGTTCTCATTTGACATACTAATTTTTAAAGCAAAACTAATGTCCCCAGTCACTAAAGTTGTTCTCATATAAAAATAAGCCTTTATACATGCCCTTCTTTCTGAATACATGATAATACGGGAAACCCAGCAATTTACCTTTTTTTTTTTTTTACATCTTCATGAAGATGCTGTTATTTAAATGAAACTCATTGCCACTGTGTAGATTCCAACTCATAGCGACCCTATAGGACAGAGTAGAACTGTCCCATCTACCCATAGGTTTCCAAGGCTGTAAATCAGATCTTTAAGGAAGAAGGCTACCACATCTTCCTCTTGCAGAGAGGCTGATGGGTTTGAACCTCTGATCTTTCAGTTCGCAGCTAAGTGCTTAACCACTGTACCACCAGGGCTCCTTATTAATATTGATAGTTCATTATAATTAGAGGATATAAGTGATCCCTTACATTTTCTCTCATTTCATGATAGTCTGGAAAAACCTCAATTTTTATAATACGAGTTATTTCTAATTTTTCTTGTGTCAATAGCTCTCATGAGTTCTTGGTTTTAGAAAAACTGAACTTTCCAGTTTGGCAAATGTTCAAAAAGTTTAAAATTGCAGTATCTTGGGAGAAGGAACTATTTGTATATTTTGTAGCCCATGGACATTAAATGTGAATGAATCTGATATTCAAATCCTTTTAATATTGTGGCACTTACTCTTGAACTCTAAAGAGAGCTTTGGCAACAACCCAAGCCTCAGTGCAAAGGGTGTTACACGTTTATCTGCCCATATCTTAGGTTGAATGACAAAACTGCTTTTGTTCAGAGAATAACTAACAGATGAGTAATGAAGTCACTTACTCAAAGCCTAGATTCCATTGTCAATAAGAAGAGATTTGGATTGAATAGTTTCATCTAATAACTATGTTGGAATTTATATTTTCTAGCAGAAGTCAGAAAACAACTGTTCTCTCAACAAGACTATTCTTTCTCAAGAGTATGCCACCAATTCGTGAAGTATTTTCATCTCTTCAGTTGTTTGACTTATATTGTAAGCTTAACCCCAGAAACAAATTGGTGTCTCCCCATTTTATTGTCAAAGGAGCTTTTTTTTTTTTTTTCCCCAGTAGTTTTTGAAAGCTGTGTGGGTTTCTCTTTTTTTGTTTTGTTTTGCTTTCCTTTGCTTTCTTTTTAAATAGCTTCTAAATGCTTACCGAGCAAAGAAATCAAAGCGGAACTGGGAAGGCAGTTTTTTAAGAATGTTTTTCCGAACTTAAAATCTTTTTGACCATTACTCTGCTGTGTAAATAATTTGGGCCTTAAGGAATGATAGAAATGGAATTAGGATACGTGCTCTATCAAAGTGTATAACTAATTCAATTGACATTTGCAACTGAGGTACTAAATATACATATTTAACATAGCATCCTTACTTATCATGGAAATGCCTACAGTTTAGGTAGGGGTACCAGTTGCCATCGAATTAATTCTGATTCATCATGACCCTATGCATGTCAGAGCAGAACTGTGCTCCACGGAGGTTTTGATGGCTGATTTTTTGGAAGTCAATCACCAAGCCTTTCTTCCAAAGCACCTCTGAGTGGACTCAAACCACCAACCTTTCAGTTAGCAGCTGAGTATGTTAACCATTTGCATCACCAGGGACTCCCTAGGTAGGGGTAAGATGACACGAACTCCTGTGTAGCATTCTCACTGGGTTCCTCCCAAGTTAGCAAATTTGGTGCTTCTCCTAGACATAGGAATAAATTTAAAAATAAAACAGATATTCATATATCCTTTGTTCTTCCATGGGCACATCTACAGTGTTGCCCACAGAAGTATCAAACAAGTTATGGACACATTTTTACTAGCTTTATATTTACACAATTTGCACCTTTATTTGTTGTTGTGAATTAACAACCACAGAATCATTTCCTCTCAGTCATCTTTTCTTGCAATCTTTTTTTTACAGATTTCCTTGCCTAATTTTATACACTTTTCTGTGACCTTGACCATCATTTTTCCTCTTTCCTCAGAACCATTCTTCCTTGAAAAATTTCGCTTTCCCAAGATTGTTATTTGCGGTGTTGTGTTTCTACAAAACACACTTGTTGTGTACTCTAGCATCCATGGAGCACACTGCTGTCTCTCCAAGGTGCACTTTACCAGCTACTGCTCTTGGTCTCTGATGAATAACATGAAGCTTAAAATGCCTTTTGTTTTGCTTGTGCCCTGTATAGCTTGTTGCTTTATAGTCCACATTCTAATATTATTACTTCTCAATTTTGAAAATTTTCCCATAACCTAGAGTCAATCAAAAAATTATTTCCACTTTCTAACTGTAACTCTAATTGCCATTTATATGGTACACAGTAATCAGGAAGTGTTTAGAGAACATTTCATTTTACCACATACAACACAAATTAGAAAAAAATAACCTTTTCTTAAATCTATAAATTTTTCTAAGACCAGTAAAACACATATGTCACTAATAAAATTTATGTTTAGGGTCAGAAATGGTAAATCAGTACATGAATAAGAACATATGCCTCTTTTTTTCCCTGTAAGTGCAGCACATTTAATCCAGGGCTTTGAACTGGCTCATTCCCGTTTGGCCCCCTGCTGAGAATTTGCATTTCCACTCCAGATATACTGAATCAGAATCTCTGTAGATTCTGGGGTGGAAACGCAAATTCTCAGCAGGGGGTTGAACTGGAATGAACTGGTTTGAAGCCTGGATTTAATCTAGTAGATTTTCTCTGTTCTTTGAACCCTCAGGTAATGACTACAGCTAAAGACAAGATATTTGGTCATCCAATTATTTAATTTATTGTTATACGTTCTACATGGTTATCTTTTCAGATTTTTCACAATGATGGCAGAAAATCTAGACCTGGTGGGGGCCGTTATATGAAATTTCTCTAGTATTTGTTAGAATTATCTAAGGACTGTAATGGATAATCTCAGTGTGGTCTGTCCCAAATTCATTTAACTTCAAAATAATTAATTGAAGTAAAGCCCTGTATTTGTGCATGCGTTCTCAGTAATTAATTGAAGTGAAACACATGTATTGCTAATCTTGCATGCTGTGATTAAGATAGAAATAAAGACATCCATCAAACTAGATTACTTCTTCATTAGCAAGGCTCAGAAATATCTCTACAGCTGTTTGGTTCATTTTAATTGGATCAGAGCCTCTCACATCACAGGTTTAAGTGAGGCATTATTTCCCCCCATTAAAGAAGAGAATATTAAAATATCACAGTATAGTTATCAGCATGTGAAAGAAAACACAATGCACGAAAGTTCTCCTCACTAGTAAAATTAGATTAGCTATAGGAACAAAAAGGCATTTCTCTGTTTATGGCTCCATTTTCACACTTAGAAGTACAAACACAGAGCAGGGAAGACCAGCTGGACCCTTGTTTCTATGACCAAATGTGCCCACATTATTCCCTCTGGACACTATAACTCCTTTATTTGAAAAAGCAACAGGAAATGGTGCTACTTTCCCTGTGAGATAAAGAAACCTAATAGATGATCCACAAGAAAATGACACTTGCTACCTTTTCTTCAAGTTAACCTTACTCCCTGCAATACAAAGATAGTTTTTTAAAGTACCTAATTATTCCAGAAGGAAGAGACCCACTTACTCTACCAATTTTTGGTTAGTTACTCAGAATCACCCCTAGTAATATAAACTTTGAGTTTCAGTCACTCAGTAGGATGGAAGAACAGTAGAAAAAGACCAGAATGTTGTCTCAGAAGAATGAATGATTTGACACAAAGTGACTTTTTGAAAGCCAAAGTTAACATTTCAGGAAATTCATTCTCTTGTAGTTCTCTGAGCCCTGAAGAAACTGAACCGAACAAACTAGCAATAAGATCAGACATTTCATGGACATAAGCCCTTTCTTGGAGCATTGTTTCTCATTTCACTCATTCTGAGGTAAATCTATTTAGCTTCATCTTAAAGCCTGACTAAAGTGAAAAACTGTTAACTCAAATGACTAGAGACAGAAATGTATATCCATATTCATAATAGCTTGAACTAGAAATAATAGTGTCCTATCTAATTATTGAGGGAGCCCTGGTTGGGCAATGGTTTAGCGCTCTGCTGCTAACTGAAATGTCGGCAGTTTGAACTCAGCAGCTGCTCTTTAGCAGAATGTGGCGATCTGCTTCCAGCTATTTTAATTATTTTACTTTTATGTTTTTCTCCACTCTGTTGTATATTCAAGAGTTCCTATGATTTCTATTCATTTTGATTCATTTTCAGGTTGAACACCAAACATACAAGACTTTCGACTCTTAGACCTCAGTAATCTGTAGTTCAGAGTGGTTCAACTGCAAACGCAAACAGGTGGAAATACGCAGATCTATGTGATAACATGGCTGAAGCCTATTTGGACAAGCAAATACAGCACAAAAAAAAAGAAAGAAAGAAACCGGGTAAAATGCTAAGTTGCAATACTGAAAAATGACATGTATTTATTGAACAGGATTAGAATATTGAAAAGAATATCTTTCTGCTTTAAAACTAATTATAAGTGATAAAGGTAAAATTATCAAATGGCAGCATTAATGGTAAATAAATTGATATATATGTTTAAGGCAGGGAAAAACAAAAATCGTAGAAAAAGGAATATCCTGTAAAAATTAAAAATACTATTGTAAAAATGCATTTATTGACATGAAAAAAATGTTTATATTATGCTAAATTTTAGAAGCAAATTATAAAACAGTTTCCATATCATAATCCAATCTTAACAGAAAAAATATGCAAATACAATCACATATTCTAGAAGAATATATAATAAAATCTTAATAATAGCCATATAAAATGATGGTAATGTATTCATGATTTTTAATCATCTCTGTGTCTTCTAATTTTTCTACAATAAACACATATTACTTAAATAAAAAAATGTTTTTAATTCAGTGCAAGAAACTTTGGGTTAATTCTGACAGTTAGTTAACCATATGTGATTCAGTCTCCTCCACCTTCCCAATGAAATATTTCGCAATGAGATATCCATAGAAATACAGCAAACACTATAGTTTCTCAACACGCATAAAATTAAGAAGTGCCATCAGCTAACTGAACATCTCTTGAAGGAATCACCTCTAAGTACAGCCCTAATGAAATAAATTGAGAAACGGTGAGGAACAGCCAACTCCCGGCAAGACCTCTCTCTCCCCATTCACTATCCTCTGCCTCCCAGAGCTCCTGCAACAGGGACGTGGGGCTTGTGCCTCAGACCAGAGAAATCTAAAAACTGTATTATTCACGAATTACTTGCTAAGATTGCCAAAATTGTCAGTCATTGCATCAGTTCTTCCCTTTTTACAACTATTTGGAAGACTGAGCTCACAGAACTCCAATAACTGGAGCAGCAACAAGAGGAGCAGCAGCGGTAAGTAAAGAAACAGCAAGAGCACTTAGAGCATAAGAACTGGGAATACCAAGAATGAATTTAAAGAACTATCCGGACCAATCAGAGCACTGTCCATCTTCTTTGGAGAATCAAAAGTGAAAACAGGCAGCTTTCCTTTGGGAAGAGAAGGGAGAACAGAGCTTTCCTCCTCCGCCCAGAAACCTTCATTTTTCTTAAAATAAAGCAACCAAATAGTAATAATTATATCCATTTAGGGTGAGACCAACAAAGATCAGAAAGATAAGTCAAAAATCAAAAACCAAAGCTGTTGCTGTCGAGTCAATTCCGACTCACATAAAAAAAAAAAAATGAGATTCTGAATCCTCATAACCAACCTTAGCACTCCAAATAATAAAATCAGTGTTTCTAATTACAAATGCCAAAGATAAAATTAATCAAGTGGCAGCATCAGTGATAGATAAATTAAAATAATATATGTTTATATACAGCTTTGTTTTCAAACTAATGACTTCTTTACTTAACTAGTGATTCTGGTATCTCTTGAGCCAAAGTGATAAAATTATGATTACCATTATTTTTAAGTTTTTCATCTCAATAATTTTTTTAAGGTTTATGATTTATTAACAACGATAAATATATAAACAGACAAAGCCAGTAGCCTGCTGGAAGTACCTCAAGACCATGATCTACCAATTTTTTATTAGTCATTTGATGGTGACATTTGATTTGTCTCTACCATTAGCTTTTCAACTGCTTGAAAAGTGGAAAAATCACTGTGCAGACTTCTCAATATCGTATCTTCATAGAATGTAAGCTTTAAAGTTTTTTTTTTTAAATGTATATATAGAAAATTATTTAGTCCTAGGGTGGCACAAATGGCTAAGCACTAGACTACTAACTGAAGTAAGGCTTGGTGATCTACTTCCAAAAGATCACAGCCTTAAAAATTCTATGGAGCAGTTCTACTCTGCACACAATGGGCCACCGTGAATTGGAATGAACTCCACAGCAACTAACAATAACAATGAGGTGATTTAGGGGTAATGATTGTAGAAGTTCTCTTCTTTAAATAACTTTTGAATTCCTCCTTAAAGTCCTATGATATGTGGTGATTCTACTTAACTTTATTGGGTAAAAAAAAAAATTAATGCTTTCAACTAAGGACAATATCCTTTTAATTTGTACCAAATAGGAATTTAAGAGCTGCTACATCCATTGCCAGCTAAAGGTAAGCATAAATAAGGGAATATTGATTTGAATCAATTTCCACTAACTACTGAGGAGCATTTTTTTATTTTAAACGGAATAATCTATTGTTGATAATCTAAAATGCATACTTTACAGTATACAATCATGCAATTATTAAGTAAGGTGTCCTATGTCATCTACACATTATTAAACATGCCTCCTCTTAATGGCAGTTGGTGACCTGTGAAGAAGATGAAATACTTTTTCCATAGGACAGGTAGAAAAGCCAAGTAGTCTAGGTTTTGCATCAAATAACCTTTGATTTGATGCTTGATATTAATTGTTTTTAAGTGTGTGAATGTTGTGTTATTTAGTGTGTCTAAACCACAAATGGCTCCTGGCAAGACCTCATACCATTAACAATGAGATTAGTAGAAGAAAATTCAAAAACACTCATGGGGATTGTTTGTACTTTTTTTTGGGGGGGGGGTGGGCAGGAGTATGTTTTTGCTCTGTGGGATAGAAGACAGTTTAAAACAGCACTGCATGAAAAAAGAAGCGACTGACCGCAGGTTGCAACTATGCTTCAGTGAAGCAGAGGTTTCTACAGCTCCCTCTCAGCAAAGGGGAGGTTTCTAACGGTCCCCTGCTGACTTCAAATGTGTTCACAGCCTGCACACAGCAGCCACAGTGGAAACTTACCGGTGTGATAATAATCACTCAGAGTGAGACTGCGGTGCAGACCCTCTCCCCCTAACCAGAAATCCCCTGAGTAAAAGCTTTATCCCCTGGGGAGACACAGAGAGGCAAAGAGATGAAAACAGGTGTACCTTTCCCTGACACTTAGAAATAGTGGGTACGAACAACTATTCACTCTTGATATCCTCAGAGCCAAAAATGAGCACAAGCATGGAGTATCCTGAGCATTAAGGCATCTAACTTAGAACTGACTTAAAACATTTCTTGAGAAAAATTTTAATATGTGAAAAGGCATTATTTTTGTTAAAAATAAAGCTAAGCTCTGGAGAGGGGGTTAGAGAATAAATGTATAAACCGTAAGCCTGGAATAATACACACCAGTACGTTAATAGTTACTGCCTTTGGAATGTGGGGTTAAGGGTAGAGTAGAAACCATCTCTTTTATTTTGACATTTCTGCACTGCTTGTATTTGTTACAATTACCATATACTATATTACTTTGGTAATAATTTTTTAAATTTTCTTTTTTTTTAAAGTTTGCTTTGAACAATTTCCTCTGATGAAGGTGAATTATGTTCTCTGATAAAGCTGCCTTAACTTTTTGAAGCAATGTGAGGTATAAGTAAATACACATAATAAAATGGCCTTCAAGAATCAGCATATTAGGCACCATTGAGTTAACGAAGGTAATTTTTAATTAAATTCAACGTTTATATACCACTTTCCAGATTACCAAGTGCTTTCCCTATTCAGGAAACCCTGGTGGCATACTGGTTAAGAGGTATGGCTGCTAACCAAAAGGATGACAGTTCAAATCCACCAGGCGCTCCTTGGAAACCACATGGGGCAGTTCTACTCTGTCCTATAGAGTCGCTATGAGTTGGAATCAACTCGACTGGCAACTGGTTTGCTTTTTTTTCGGTTTGTTTGTTATCCTATTCAAGATCACAACAACAGCCGTCTGAGGTAAATAGTATCCTGATTTTATGGAGGAGTAAATTGAGATAAGGTACAGTCAGGGCCTTGTTCAAAGCCATACTGATAAGAAGCAGGAAAACTGAGGCTAAAAAGAAAAGCCAAACACACTTCCAAATCGATTCTGACTCACAGCAACCCTATAGGACAGAGTAGAACTGCCCCAGAGGGTTTCCAAGGCTGTAAATCTCTACAGAAGCAGACTGCCCCATCTTTCTCATGCGGAGCAGCTGGGGGCTTTGATCCGCTGATCTTTTCATTAGCAGCTGAGCCTTTAACCACTGTGCCACTAGGTTTTCTAGCACCAAAGCCAGGCTCTTCCCCCCTCACAGTGCAAACTAGTGATGATTTGGAGTGACCCACAGAAGCTTCTCAAAATCTCATGATTACTTTGTAGGCTTGTAATATTTTTTTTTTAAATATAATAAGAGCAAGAAACCACTACATACAATAAATTTTGTTGCTACGTTCAACTGAGATGTCATGGAATATTGTCAAACCATTCTCTAACAGACTCCAAAATATTAGTACTTCACCAGTATGAAAGATTTACTAAGAAGTTGGGAAATTTTTGTGAGGATTAAACGTGAGATAAGAGAACACAAAGCATCTCTAGTTTGCACACAGATGGACTTGGTGATGGGCCCTCAGAAATCAAGTTGTTCTATTCATTCTCTCATACATCCTTATTTTTCACTGTACTTAAATACCCATAAGATTGGAACACAAAATTTCTGGGAAACCAATAGCATGTTCTGTCTACAGAAGTGGCTGCCAATGCTAGAGAAAAGCTAACCTTGTTGTTAGTGGAGTCCTGGTGGCTCAGTGGTGAAAGCACTCACCTGCTAACCAAAAGTTTGGTTCAAACCCACCAGCTGCTCCTAAGGAGAAAGATGTAGCAATCTGCTTCCTTAAAGATTTACAGCCTTGGAAACCCTATGGGGCAGTTCTACTCTGTCTTATAGGGTCACTATGAGTTGGAATTGACTCAACGGCAGTGGGTTTTTGTTGTTGTTAGCTGTTGTCGAGTGGGCCCCCAACTCACGGCACTACAGAATGGAACACTGCCCAGTCCTGCACCAACCCCATGATCAGTTGTGGATTTTAGAAAGTAGATCTCCAGGCCTTTCTTCCTAGTCTATCTTAGTCTGGAAGCTCTGCTTAAACTAGTTCAGCATTGTCAGGGGTGGATTACCCAATAAGCAAGATGAGCACTGGCTTGCTTGTGCTTAGTTTACTTACTAATCTGTAGTGAACATTACTTACTTACTAGTAAGTAAGCCTGTGCTTACCTTGTTTACTGGGTCATGTGCCCTTGTCAGGGATTGTAAATTTGAAAAGAGGCTTTGATTCTGTAGGAAGGTGCTGTGGGGTTGGGAGAGAGACAGATGCCAGCCATACTTAGAAGCTGAATCTTTGATCTGGTGAAAAAATGTGAAACTTACTACAGATGATCTGGTAAGCAAGGTAAACACCATGATTAACTTGCCTATTGGATAATCCGCCCCTGAGCATCGTAGCAACACGGAAGCCTCTTCTGACAGATGAGAGGTGGCTGCACATGAGGTGCATTGGCCAGGGATTGAACCCGGTTTCCCACATTGTTGCTGTTGTTGTTAGGTGCCATTGAGTCAGTTCCAATTCACAGTGACCCTAAGTACAACAGAGTGAAATGCTGCCGGGTCCTATGCCATCCTCCCAAT
Organism: Trichechus manatus latirostris; assembly: GCF_000243295.1. NCBI lineage: Eukaryota > Metazoa > Chordata > Mammalia > Sirenia > Trichechidae > Trichechus > Trichechus manatus. The sequence continues at coordinate 4,341,779 of NW_004443977.1, read as the reverse complement.
TGTTGCTGTGTTTGAGCCCGTTGTTGTAGCCACTGTCAATCCATCTTGTTGAGGATCTTCCTCTTTTTCGCTGACCCTCTACTTTACCAAGCATCATGTCCTTCTTCAGGGACTGGTCCCTCCGGATAGCATGTCCAAAGTATGTGAGACAAAGTCTCACCACACTCGCTTCTAATGAGCATTCTAGCTGTACTTCTTCCAAGACAGATCTGTTCATTCTTCTGGCAGTCCATGGTATATTCAATATTCTTCGCCAACACCCTAATTCAAATGCATCAATTCTTCTTCAGTCTTCTTTATACATTGTCCAGCTTTCGAATGCATACGAAGCAATTAAAAAGATCATGGCTTGAGTCAAGCGCACCTTAGTCCTCAAACTGGCATCTTAGCTTTTTAATACTTTAAAGAGGTCTTTTGCAGCAGATTTGTCCAATGCAATAAGTAGTTTGATTTCTTGAGCGCTGCTTCCACGACCATAGATTGTGGATTCAAGTAAAATGAAATCCTTGACAACTTCAATCTTTTCTCCCTTTATCATGAAGTTGTTTACTGGTCCAGTTGTGAGGATTTTTGTTTTCTTTTTGTTGAGGTGTAATCTATACTAAAGGCTGTGATCTTTGATCTTCATCAGCAAGTGCTTCAAGTCTTCACTTTCAGCAAGCAATGTTGTGTCATCTGCATAACACAGGTTGTTAATGAGTCTTCCTCCAATCCTGATGCCCCATTCTTCTTCATATAGTCCAGGTTCTTGGATTATCTGCTCATCATACAGATTGAATAAGTATGGTGAAAGGATACAGCCCTGATGCACATCTTTCCTGACTTTAAACCATGAAGTATCCCTTTGTTCTGTTCCAATGAATGCCTCTTGGTATATGTACAGGTTCTTCATGAGCACAATTAAGTGTTCTGGAATTCCCATTCTTCACAATATTATCCATAATTTGTTATGATCCATGCTGTTGAATGCCTCCCACATGGAGGGTAAGAATTCTACCACTGAACCACTGCCATCCCCAAGCTAACCTTGCTCTCAAATTTTAAAGTCTATGAAAGTCAGGGTCAAAGGGCAGCTTAGTTAGGGACGCACTTCAGAATCACCTATGTATTATTTTAATTTTATAGATTCCAGGGCAGACCAAACTTAATTGGAATTTCTGGTGCTGAAGCTCTAGCACGTATGTGTGTATATGTATATGTATACATATATGATGTATGTATCTACTGGAGAAATAATTTCATGGTCTATGTTCTATTTATCCAATTCCAAAATTGAGAGTTGAGATTATTTACCTGCAGCTAATAAAGTGAATATAACCATCAACTGAATTTGTGCCCTTAAATAATGTTAATCTAACCCATGTCTGTTTCAGCATTAGGTCACCATGGTGAAGTAAAGTGAGCATTTGCTACCTTTCTTTTGTCACTTTGCAGCAATGTTTAATTTTCTAAATGTTATATGTCAGAAATTTTTATAAGAAAACTAAAAAATTTGTCAATAAAGAAAATTCCAATTCAGTGAACACTATTTGCTGTTTATAAGCATACATAGGTGCACCACCTTTTCTGTCACCAGAGCACTTTGCAAACAGAAGCTAATGTGATCTAATAGTGTAGGCCTTGTAAATACATATGTTTTCTTCAGGAGCACTCAGGGGTGTATGAATGCTCAATCATCGCTCCAAAATTCCTGTAAGTGAGGGGAGAAGGAGTTAATTTTATATATGTATAATGAATCGAGGCATACACTTATTAATGAGTTAACAGGAGTCTGTAGCTAGGCCAGGAATAGAATCCAGGTTACATATTTTTAGGCTAGTGCCTCTTTGATTTTCACACACAATATGATACTTCCCTGTATGCTTCAGAAGGACATAGCTTTCAGCAAGGAGGGTAGCGATGAAGAATGAATTTGTATAACCCTAGGATGGATAAAAAATCGGCATTGGCATGGGCTTAAGTGTGTGAGAATTCATAGCTTTTAAACCATCCAGGAATTCCTTCTAATAATTTTCCCCGTAGCTCAGTTTGCCACTTTCCTTATCTCTAAGGAAATACGTAACTCTCGAGGACATAATAATAATAGCAACCACTTGTTATATTCCAGGCACCACATTAGGCCTTTGACACGAATTATTTTATTTAATGGTCACAACAACCTGACAAGTAGGTATTGTTCCCATTTTATAGTTAGGGAAACTGAGGCTCCATGAACTATCAAAGTAAAAACTTGAATTTTTTGGACACATTCCTAGAAAGAGGGGGGTGAAAAGCGAATAATTCAGCTTTTTCTGTTTGAATTTGGGTTTACTTTAAGTTCCTTCAGGTGACCGGCCAAAGAAAGAGAAGGAGGATACTCAGTGATGATCAGTGGTGACTTATGTTTTCACTCCTAATATACATGTAAGAGAAGAAAATGTTAAGGAATTCATCAAGAGGTAATAAAAAAGTGTAGTGATAAAAGTAGGGACTCTGGGATTAGAGTGCCAGGTTTAAATATTCCCTCTGCCCTGGTGGCACAGTGGTTAAGTGTTTGGCTGCTAACCAAAAGGTTGGCAGTTCAAATCCACCAGCCGCTCATTGGAAACACGTGAGGCAGTTCTTCTCTGTCCTATAAGGTCACTGTGAGTTGGAATCGATTCAACAGTAACAGGTTTTCTGCAGTCTATTACCTCTGTTGTTGTTGTTAGTTGCCCTCAAATAAATTTTGACTCATAATGACCCCATGTGACAGAGTAAAACTGCCTCATAGGGTTTTCTAGGCTGTAATCTTTACAGGAGCAGGTCTTTCTCCTGAGAAGCCTAGATTCAAACCACCAGTTTTGAGGTTAGCAGCCCAGAGCGCTTAAACTTTGGGTCATCAGGGCTCCTTATTACCTTTTTTTTACCTTGGGCAAGTTACTTAAATCTGTGTTGTCATTTCCTCTTCTTTAAAACAAAGATATTAATTACTCCTATCTCACAGGGTTGTTGTGAGAATTAAAAGAGACAAAAACCAAAACCAAACCATTTCCACAGAGTCGATTCTGACTCACAGCGACCCTATAGGACAGACTAGAACTGCCCCATGGGGTTTCCAAGGAGCAGCTGGTGGATCCGAACTGCTGACTTATCGGTTAGCAGCCGTAGCTCTTGACCACTGCGCCACCAGTACTCCAAAAGAGACAATACATGTGAACGTTTCATGAAATGACATATAAGTACATAGCTAAAAAACACCAAACCCGTTGCTGAGGAGTTGTCTCTGACTCATAGCTGCCCAACAGAACAGAGTAAAAGTGCCCTATAGGATTTTCAAGGCTATAATCTTTATGGGAAGCTCTGATGGGGTAGTAGTTAATAGCTGGGTTGCTAACCAAAAAGTCGGCAGTTTGAATCCACCAGCTGCTCCTTGGAAACCCTATGGGGCAGTTCTACCCTGTTCTATAGGGTCACTATGAGTCAGAATCGATTTGATGGCAATGGGTTTGGTTTTTTAATCTTCCAAGGCTGAAATTTTTCCAAGGCTGTGGAGCAGACTGCCACATCTTTCTCCTGCAGAATGACTAGTGGGTTTGAACCACTAACCTTTCGGTTAGCACTTTGACCCCTGTGCCACGAGGGCTCAGCCACTGCTATTTCAGAAAGGCTAACACTGTTTGAAACCTTGGGTGAATCCTAGCATAACTGGGGCCTCAAAGACTGCAGGAAGCCAATCACAGAATAATCTCTGGTCTGATACCAAAGACATTTCCTCAAGTAGTACATTGACACTCAACTTGATATAAGAAAGGCTTTCTGCACATTTCATTTAGCTGTAGATAAGTTTGCAATTGTTAAAATAGCATAACCAAGAAACCCTATGGAGCATGTCCACTCTGTAAAATATGAGGTTGCCATGAGTCAAAACCGACTCAATGTCAACGGGCTTGCTTGTTTGCTTTTTTGAGGACCTACTATTTTCTAGACTCTGTTCTAAGTGCACTAATTTATTAATTCTCAGAATAACTCTAGGAGGAAAGATACTATTATTGCCATTAAAACACACACACACACACAAAACCCAAATCCAGAGCCCCGGAGTTGATTCCAACTCAGTCGCTAGAACTGCCGTATAGAGTTTCTAGAGTTGTAATCTTTATGGGAGCAGACTGTCACATCTTTCTCCCACAAATTGGCTGGTGGGTTCAAACCACCAACCATTTGGTTAGCAGTCACACGCTTAACCACTGTGCCACCAGCGCTCCTTATTGTCATTTACAAATGAGGAAATGGAGGCACAAAGAGGTTAAATAACTTTCTATTTAATAAGTAACAGAAGCCAGGACTCAGATTCAGATATTCAGGTCAAAGAGGCCACACTCTTATCTATACTGCTTCTCACTTTGCTATGTATTTGATTATTCCCATTATTTTGCTTCACATAAGGCATCTATAAACTTGTTTTATTACTCCCCATTCCTAGCATTTCCAAACCTTGAGTTCTTTTGCCATACAGATAGGCGTCATCTAGGCTGAGTCATGGAAGAGCATAAAGGAAGATCTTGATTTCTTATTACTTGACAAAACCTTTGCTTTGGAGTTACAGCACTGCCAAGTTTTACACCTGATCACACAATTTGCTGCTATGTGCTCCTTATGTCAAGTCAGCACATCACTGATATCCTTTGAGTATTAAAAATTGAAAAAGAATGACCATAAAATTTGATCTGCTCATTAAATTAGATGTAAGATAAAAATCTTGCATAAATGAAATTTAGTGTAACTCTTCTTCACATGAAGAGTAATGTATTAAGAATAAACCCATTGCCATCAAGTCGATTCTGACTCATAGAGACCCTATAGGACAGAGTAGAACTGCCCCATAGGGTTTCCAAGGAGCTCCTGGTGGATTTGGACTGCTGACCTTTTGGTTAACAGCCGTAACTCTTAACCACTACACCACCAGCATTTCCATATTAAGAATAGTGTAGTTTAATATAATGAAAGAATTTCAACATTAAAAATCAGGCTCCAAACCCGTTTCCTGACGTCCTCCCTTCCCATACTGCCAACAGCATATAAGCGGCAACCCTGGGGAGCAGGTCTCACACAAGGCCATCGGAACCAAAACAGAGCTAGAGCCTCACCAAGCCTCCTGACACCATGAAGCTTGCTGTCTTGCTCGCCCTGGTCACCCTGGCTCTCTGCTATAGCTCTGCTTCTGCGGCAGTCCGCCGTGGCTTTCTAAAAGTCATTGAACACCTCTTCATGGGCATGCTTTCCAGTTTTGAAGCTGCAATTCTACCTTTCAACCCTGATCCTGACATGACAGATGACGGCATCCAGGTGAAGAAACTGATGGACAGCCTCCCCAAGAATGTCAAAGATAGCCTCATGAGGCTCACGGAGAGAATAGTAAACAGCCCACAATGTAGTTAAGATTTAGGAATCCAAAGCCCATGGGATTTTGAAGCCAAAGATCACTAAGTGCTGCATGCAAAGTCCTCGTTGCTGCCCCTCTTCCACAAGCTTCCTTACTCCATCCCCACTAGCCTCTCCATCTTGCTCTTGACAATAAACTACCAGCATCTCAAAAAAAAAAAAAAAAAAAAAAATCAGGCTCCAGGTTGGGCTGTATGCAGGCATCATGGTGATATCATAGTACAGGTCCTTCATGAAAGAGTTCTTCATATCTGTAAATTTTTCTGAGTTTCTACCCACTGATATTATGTAAAATAAGATTTGTTTCAAGGCTTCTAATGCCATCTGCAATTAGTTGATCATGAACAGTGGGACTTGCTGGGATAAGGATTACAAATAAGTGCTCTTTCTTAAAACACATGCATACACACACAGACACACGCATATGAAGGGAGCATGAGAAACTTGCTTTCAATATGTTTTTTATGTGACAACATGGGATGGCTAGGAGAAATCTACAGTGGACTAACCAAGCTCATCTATTTACTTCCTAGAATTGCGTATATATGTGTGTGTATATATATATATATATACACACACACACACACACACACACATATATATGTATAGGCATACGTCTCTCTGTGTGTATGTATATATATATATATACCAAAAAAAAAAAAACCCATTGCCGTTGAGTCAATTATGACTCATAGTGACCCTATGCTCCATATGGTTTCCAAGGAGCGCCTGGTGGATCTGAACTGCTGACCTTTTGGTTAGCAGCGGAACTGTTAATCACTATGCCACAAGGGTTTCTATATATATATATAGTCATTTTCAGAATGTATCTTATGTTCCAAGGTTGAGAAGTACCACTGTAAGATACTGGAAGGTATTGTTCAGCACTCTGAACAATATAATCACGTCTATATTAATCACCTGTACACATACTTTCAATGACCAACTTGTATTCATTTGTAATTATTTTTCCCTGTTATGTTTATTCTAATTATATTTATTGAATTCTAATTTTATGTTTGTTGAATCTAATAATAAAAAATTATGGTTTTATATTGTGTGTCTTTTTTAATTATTATTTCATTTTTCAAGTAATTTGTTCTTATTATTTTCCAAAGGATCTGCGACGGATTGGTGGGGGGTGATGTTTCTTCAAAATAATTTGAGAAGGACTTCTCTAAACTAAATTTCTCTCCATAAATAGGAAGTTGACTCTTTCTATTCCCCTCCCATGATAGAACCTCTCCCCCATAAAAAAAATCAAACCCATTGCCATTGAGTCATTTCCGACTCTTTTGGTGGTGTAGTGGTTAAGTGCTACAGCTGCTAACCAAAAGGTAAGCAGTTGGAATCCACCAGGCACTCCTTGGAAACTCTATGGGGCAGTTCTACTCTGTCCTATAGCGTTGCTATGAGTCAGAATAGACGTGATGGCAACGGGTGTAGGACAGAATAGAAGCACCCCATAGGGTTTCCAAGGCTATAAATCTTTACAGAAGCTGACTGTCACATCTTTCTCCCATGGAGCAGCTAGTGGGTTCAAACTACCAACCTTTCAGTTAGTAGCTGAGCACTTAACCACTGAGCCATCAGGGGTCCTTAGAATCTCCCCAGGTGCTTATTTATGTTCAAAGTGTCAGTCTTGGTATTCTTTCAGCACTTAGGCCAAAGCTTATACTTACCTCCTTGAGGCTGAAAGAATCGTAATCACTTCTTGATGATGGCTGCTTTAGAACATGCAGCCATAATACTGCTTGATGGGGCCTCTAAACACAAAAGTCTGGTGTTTTGTGTGAAATCTGGCCAATAGAAGACATGTTTCTGTTTGTTCCCATATGGCTTCTGGTATGGCTGATGCTGGAACATGTTTTCCTTGCCTGTTGAAACCTCACCAGGACTGCAAATGATAAATATCTTTTCTTCCCATTATAGTTTTCTGAAACCTCAATAAATGAAACCCTTCTCTCATTGTCACTGTTGGCCTGGGCTGCCAGTGTTCCAGTTTGTTGGATTGCTTCCTGTAACATGCCCCCAGGTTGACAGGGACAGCATATATTCTCCATCCCATGGCCTCATGGATTCAGAATAGTCATTCTAATTCAACCGACTGACCTGGTTTATGGGTCAACTTAACCACCCTATTTCTTTCTACTCTCTTCCTGACTTTATCTTAAGAAAACAATTGCCCTTATTTGCTACAAGACCTTGGTCAGGACTAACCCAGCTAACCCCCAAGGATTTAAACATCTTTGAATCTCAGGTAGAAGGAGTCCAGGATCTTGATCCCTTCCTACCAGATAACAACCAAGTGGCTTAATCACCTCCTTCACCAGCAGGCTTCAAGCTTTACTCATTTATAGCCTTTTGTCAGAGAATACATATCACATACATTAATTCTGCTTCCCTGGAAACCCTTGTACATATTTTTTAAAAATTTTTGTTAGCCTTAACATTTTTCATACATCACAGTTCATTTTAGACTTTAGTAACTCTGACATGATCTTGACAGTTGGTATCACCATAACATTTAAGTATGTGGCCTTTTTTCTTGTGTCTTGCCAATTTAAAATCTGATCTTGACAGTAATTTCCCAAGTAGTTACACTACTTTCTTTCAGAACTTTGTTCTTTATTTTATTTTTTCATCTAGCCAATATGGAAATGCATAGGTCAGTAGTACCAATTTCCCTAATAACTTTCTCAACTTTTTGCTGGATAAAACTATCAGTGAAATAAGACAAGAATATATCAAATGCTCTGTTTTCAAGAAAAGAGATTTTTAGTTAAATATATACTTTAAGTCCAGTTTTGTCATTTGGACTTGGCAAACATAACCTACTCACTTTCTTTGGTCAGGTTCTCTCTGGTACACTCCTATAGTGGTAATAATAATAAATATTTATTGAACATCTCCATTATGCTGGAAAATTTGTTTAATCTCATTTAATTTTCACAACAATCTTATGAGGTAGAGTCATCAACCAAATTCTACAGATGAGAAATTTGAAGCGCAGAGAGATTAAATAAATTGCCCAGAATACCCCAGCCTTAAGCGGCATCATCACGATAAGAGCCCAGGCAATTTAACTTCAAAGTTCAGCCTAGTAACTTCTATGCTATTCTGTCTAATTTTGTTTCTAATCTTCTTCTGGAGCCCTGATGGTACAGTGGTTAAGCGTTCAGCTGTTAACCAAAAGGTCAGCAGTTCAATTCCACCAGGTGCTCCTTGGAAACCCTATGGGCAGTTCTACTCTGTCCTAGGGGGTCGCTATGAGTCGGAATCAACTTGATGGCAGTGAGTCTTTTTTTAAATCTTTGTTTAGCTTCACACAAATATGCTCCACAAATCTATAGATTATCAAGAAGAGATATCTTTTAAACACACAGCTCCACTCTACTTTTCTTAATTAGCGTTTCTGTTTCTTTTGAACCAAGGATAATCATATCCTTTCATGGCATATTCCAAGTGAATGTCCTTCTTCCTAGCTCTCGAGTCATATTTACTTCCTTCTGTCATAAACTCAATTTCATTTAATTTATTAATCACATTTTCAAGTACTTTGGCCCCTAGATGATGCACAAAACAAAAACAGGTGGCCTGGTCAGATTAATCCAAAGCATCTCCCTCAAAAGTATATTCGGTTTTGACAAATACAGAAGAGATGTATATTACTTTATTTACATTATAGATTGTGGATTTTTTTTTTTAAGTCAGAATGTTGAAAGAAGGGTCATTTGTAAGATTAAAATTGGAAGAGATTTTGGAATTCATCCAATCCAACATCTCATTTTACCTTTGAGAAAATGATGCTTGGGTATGCTAAATGATCTGGCTATAGTTAAAATAGCTAGTTCCTAGTTTCTATAGTAAGGCTTTCAGTAAGAGATCAATAATTAAAATGATATTTAGTTTTAAATTTATTACATTAATCTCATTGCTCTCCACTACCTTATCCCCCAGTACTGTATGTAATAAATTTTAAATAGACTCTTTATACCATTCTATATTTTTAGCTTCTAAAGATATAGTTGTTTTAATGATATACATAGTGGTAAATTCAGGATGTATATGAAGACTAGCTATGTGACATAAAAACTTCTACTTTTATTGGGCAACACATACTCTGGAAAATACATGTAAAAACAGTGAACATGGAACATTCTGTAGCATATTTTCAGTTTCAATGAATTCTTCATATTTCTGACATTTAAAAAATGTCAAATACAGGCAAAAGGAGAATAACTAAAATAATACAGAGGTTCTAAAAGCAATCTCAACAATAGAGAAGCAGGCATTCAGTGGAAAAGCATGCATCTATCTCTTCCTCTATTATTATTATTATTTGACTTGGAAAATGTAACAGATTTCTTCTCTCATTCTAGTAACACTACATTTGATAAGGGTATACACCAATTACCTGTGGTTATTATAAATGTAATTCATTATTTTGCTGTGTTATTTATGGACATATGTAAAAAAATGTACTGGTTTTAAATGTAAGAATTTACTTAGAAAAGAACAGAATATTATGAAGAGAAAGTTTTTAAAATCTATGATTTGATGATAAAAATCTGCATGTGTAGGTCAGCCTTGATATCCAGGAAGGCTGAGAATATTAAAAATTGTGGAAAAACTCTGAAGTTTCAAATGTGATATAGTTTTAATTATAACCAAGCTCATATCCTTTCAGGCATCTAATCTTCATATTAAAAATAAAATTCAAAGGTAATGTAGAAACTAAATTTCATTGTATATTATATACTTCATTTATGAGAATACAAATTTGCAAACAGGCACATGGGATGTTTTGACAGTGATATAATGGAAAGTAATGATCTCAACACAAAGGAGTTAGTTTCTTTTCATTTTTTTTTTTCTTAAATGCTTGTCAACCTCTCACTCAAGTATCTTCTCCTTGTAAGCCATATAATATGATGAGATTTACCTTTATTCTCCTGTTCTTTTAAGACCTATGGTTTCAAACTTGGAAAGGTATATGTTTCTGAAAGTGAATAGTTTAAATTTTAAAACAAATAATCAAGGCCCTTAGTGTTGTGGTCATTACGAATGAGCTGGCTTATCCTTAGAAAACCTAGGTGTTCCACTGACAGGAATATTGGGTGAGGAATCAGCAGTGGGGGCTCTAGGCCCAATTTTATAGCTAATGATTGTTGTACAGTCTTCATTTATTATTCATTTTAGTTTACTTTATGTATTCATACCTTAATCTCATCTCAAAATAGATTTGAGGTCGATAATAAAATAAATAGAAAGAGATTTGATTAAAAAGTTGAGTGAGAAAATCAGAACAAGGGAGTAAGGAAGGTAAAGATAAAATGAAGGCAGGGAAAGTGTTGGTAGACAGTTTGAACGACATAATATTTGGAGTAAACTTTATCATAACAAATGACTGTCATGTTAGTGAGAATTAAAGTATTCGTCTTTGCTGAAAGAATAGAGAAGAAAAAAGAAAAATCCCACATGCCTAAAAGCCAGAGGGTACCTAAGCATTCTTTGATGATTCTACAGATTTATCTGCACTGGTATACACTTGGAAAGAAAGGAGAAAATTTCTCAACCTTAATGCGGACCACTATCATTAGGCTCGGCCTGTGTACCCAGCCCCATCCATCTGTCAGTTTATCGTGCTGTGGTGGCTTGAGTGTTGCTGTGATGCTGGAAGATATACTACCAGTATTTCAAACACCAGCAGGCTCACCCTTGGTGGCCAAGATTCAGCTGAGCTTTCAGACTAAGACGGACCAAGAAGAAGGACCTAGCTGTCTACTGCTGAAAAAAATTAACCAGTGAAAACCTTATGAATAGCAGCAGGACATTGTCTGATATAGTGCCAGAAGATGAGCCCCTCAGATTGGAAGGCACTCAAAATACAATGGGGGAAGAGCTGCCTCCTCAAAGTAGAGTTGACCTTAATGATGTGGAAGAAGTCAAGCTTTCAGGACCTTAATTTGCTGATGTGGCAAGACTTAAAAAGAAACAGCTGAAACATCCATTAATAATTGAAACATAGAATGTACAAAGTATGAAGTGAAGAAAATTGAAAGTCTTAAAAAATGAAATGAAAGGCATAAACATCAATATTCTAGGCATTAGTGAGCTGAAATGGACTGGTATTGGCCATTTTGAATTGGACAATTATATGGTCTACTATGCTAGGAATGAAAAATTGAAGAGGAATAACGTTGCATTTATCATCAAAAAGAACATTTCAAGATCTATCCTGAAGTACAACACTGTCAGTGATAGGATAATATTCATTCACCTATGAGGAAGACCACTTAATATGACTATTATTCAAATTTAAGCACCAGCCACTAAGGCCTAAGATGAAGAAACTGAAGATTTTACCAACTTTTGCAGTCTAAAGTTGATCACACATGCAGTCAAGATGCATTGGTAATTACTGGTGATCGGAATGTGAAAGTTGGAAACAAAGAAGAAGGGACAGTAGTTGGAAAATACAGCCTTGGTGATAGAAACAATGCTGGAGTTCACATGATAGAATTTTACAAGACCACCAACTTCTTCATGGCAAATACCTTTTTTCAACAACATAAACGGCAACTATACCCATGGACCTCACCAGATGGAATACACAGTAATCAAATCTACCACATCTGTGGAAAGATAGGATGGAAAAGCTTAATATTATCAGTCAGAACAAGGCCAGGAACCAACTTTGGAACAGACCATCAATTGTTCATATGCAAGTTCAAGTTGAAGCTGACGAAAATTAGATGGAGTCCACAAGAGCAAAAGTACTACCTTGAGTATATCCCACCTGAATTTGGAAACCATCTCAAGAACAGATTTGACACATTGAACACTGATGACCAAAGACCAGACTAGTTACAGAATGACATCTAGGACATCATACACAAAGAAAGCAAGACGTCATTAAAAAGACAGGAAAGAAAGAAAAGATCAAAATGGATGTCAGAAGAGACTTTGAAACTTGCTCTTGAACATAGAGTAACTAAAGCAAATGGAAGAAATGATGAAGTAGAAGAACTGAATAGAAGACTTCAAAGGGCAGTTCAAGAAGAAAATGTAAAGTGCTATAATAAAATGGGCAAAGACCTGGAATTAGAAAACCAAAAGGGAAGAAAATGCTCGACATTTTTCAAGCTGAAAGAACTGATGAAAAAATTCAAGCCTCAAGTTGCAGTTTTGAAGGAATCTATTGGCAAAATAACCCTATTGGGGAAGTTCTACTCTGTCCTATAGGGTCACTATGAGTCAGAATCAACTTGACAGCAGTGGGTTTGGGTTTTTTTTTTTTTTTTTTTTGGTATGGCAAATATTAAATGACACAGGAAGCATCCAAAGAAGACGGAAGGAATGCACAGAGTCACTGTACCAAAAAGAATTGCTCGATGTTCATCCATTTCAGGAGGTAGCATATGATCAAGAACTGATGGTACTGAAGGAAGAAGTCTAAGCTGCACGGAAGGCATTGGCAAAAAACAAGATTTCAGGAATCGATAGAGTACCAATTGAGATATTTCAACAAATGGATGCAACTCTGGAAGTGATCACTTGTCTATGCCAAGAAATTTGGAAGACAGCTACCTGGCCAACTGATAGGAAGAGATCCGTATTTGTGCCTATTCCAAAGAGAGGTGATCCAGAAGAATGTGGATCAAACAATATCATTAATATCACATGCAAGTAAAATTTTGCTAAAGATCATTCAAAAGCAGCTGCAGCAGAACATTGACAGAGAACTGCCAGAAATTCAAGCCAGATTCCGAAGAGGACATAGAACTAGGGATATCATTGCTGATGTCATATGGACCCTGGCTGAAAACAGAAAATACCAGAAAGAAGTTTACTTGTGTTTTATTGACTATGCGAAGGCATTCGACTGTGTGGATCATAACAAATTATGGATAACATTGTGAAGAATGGGAATTACAGAACACTTAATTGTGCTCATAAGGAACCTGTACATAGACCAAGAGGCAATCAATGGTTTAAAGTCAGGAAGGGTATGTGTTGGGGTTGTATCCTTTCACCATAGTTATTCAATCTGTACGCTGAGCAAATAATCCAAGAAGCTGGACTATATGAAGATGAACAGGGCATCAGGACTGGAGGAAGACTCATTAATAACCTATAGTACGGAGATGACACAACCTTGCTAGCTGAAAATGAAGAGGACTTGAAGTACTTACTGATGAAGATCAAAGACTACAGCCTTCAATATGGATTACACTTCAACAAAAAGAAGACAAAAATCCTCACAAGTGGACCAATAAGCAACGTCATGATAAACGGAAAAAAGATTGAAGTTGTCAAGGATTTCATTTTACTCGGATCCACAATCAACACCCTTGGAAGCAGCAGTCAGGAAATCAAATGACGCATTGCGTTGGGTAAATCTGCTGCAAAACACCTCTTTAAAGTGTTAAAAAAGCAAAAATATCACATTGAGGACTAAGGTGCACCTGACCCAAACCATGGTGTTTTCAATCACTTCATATACATGTGAAAGCTCAACAACGAATAAGGAAGACTGAGGAAGAATTGGTGCCTTTGAATTATAGTGTTGGCGAAGAATATTGAATATACCATGGACAGCCAGAAGAACAAACAGGTCTGTTTTGGAAAACGTACAGCCAGAATGCTCCTTAAAAGCAAGGATGGTGAGACTACATCTCACATACTTTGGACATGTTATCAGGAGGGAGCAGTCCCTGGAGAAGGACACCATGCTTGGTAAAGCAGACGGTTTCAAAAAGAGGAAGACTCTCAATGAGATGGATTGACATAGTGGCTGCAACAATGGGCTCAAGCATAATAACCACTGTGAGGATGGTGCAGGACCAGGCAGTGTTTCGTTCTGTCGTACATAGGGTCGCTATGCGTTAAAATAGACTGGAGGGCACCTAACAACAACAACGTGTACCTAAATCATCATATAATTTTTAAAACAAAAATCCCATAATTCCAAAAGTTAAAGAAATGTTTCATTGGTTCTAACGTAAGAAATAGTCCTGCAGAATGTTTGCTTTTCTAGCACTACCACCGTTAAATCATATGGAATCTTCACATGTAACTTAACACTTGTGAAAATATTCTTTCACTTTTTTCCACTCTTCAGTTTTTTTTCCCAAACTATGGAAGCAGTTTTCGAGGTCTTACAGATGGATTTCTTTCCAATTCAAAACGAGCTTTAATAATGTTAGCACTAGAAACTAGTTCCATAGCAACTGTTACAGAAGCTTTTACATGGATACACATTTTTGGAGAAATTATGTTAGTAACACAATAGTACAAAGAATCTTACACTAAAATTATCTTTTGCATCTCATAGGAGAACTAGGAGTACTTCAAAGATCTTGAGGACGTTTCTTAAGAGCTCTCTCCAGGTCAATTAATTTGCATTATTTTGCTACCAAGCTAGAATCCTTTTAAAGCAAAATTCAGAGCCTGGAAGTGACACTAATCTTTTTAGCTAAGGGATTTAAATGATCACGGTTTTCAAAAGATAAAAAACTAGGATAATTTTTCCACTATATTTTGTAATTTAATTCCTCACATATAAAATAATTTTATTCCTCTAAGAAAACCTGCTGAATTAATACGGAGGATATTTCCACCACAGTTATTAGGTACTAAAAATTATAGTCACCCTTACAGTTCACAGAAAGAAAATCAAATTCTATTTTAGTGAAGTTTTCATAACAGTTTTTTGACTAATAGTGTTGAAGAATCATGATACATTTTAGGAGATATTCATTCTAGTAACAGTCATTTTTCTTTGATGTCAGAAAGAGACAAAGACTTGAGAAGTGGAAGATTTACGATGACATATTATAGGCTCACTTGGTAGATGTTAGATTTTTTTACTCTTCCTCTGAAATGACAGATAATGAAGCTTTATCAACTTCCTTTTATTAAGGCTAAAAATATATCCTGTAATAGGATCATAAACATTTAATGAAACTCTCAGCTGCACTGAATCTTAAAATTAGGTGAGGATGGATAAGTAGTTCATAGAAAATAAATCAGCATAACTCATACATTTTGAGTTTACGACCTAGCTTGTTTCAATTTAATACACATCTTTTGACCTCTCTCCTAATGTCCATATGTATTTTGCCAACATTCTAAATGAGCCTGGATATCTAAAACGAGTTGATTATCTTCCCTAGCACATTCAGATATCTGAACTGTTTCCATGTAGAAACCTCAAATCCAAGAAGGAAGAACAGGATGACTAATCTTCTTTTTAGTCTTCCCATTCCTTTCTGAAATGAAAATTAAAGTTCTTACCATTTCTGCTTTAGGTTTTGTTCCCCAAAAACAGACCCTGACATGAGGATTCATGTGAATGTGATTAATAGGATATTTTCCTAGGAAAAAGCAGTAGAGGAGTGGCAGTGTCGGACTGGTAAGGCAAGGAGGCTAAACAGAGGTATTTTGTCAGGCAGTGTCTCATAAGGGGTGACTTTGACTCAGTCCAAGGGAGGATGTGTAGACAGTGTAGGTCATGTCTCAGATTTATACCCCTGTACCTGTCAATCATTGGTTACAGACTGCACCTGGGGTTATATAAACTCCTAGGCACCCCTAACAAGGTGAGTTCTGGAAGCCTGAGGCCAACCCTACAACAGAGAGACTTAGAGATGGTTATTTGAGAGAGAAACCACACAGGGAGCCAGCAAGCATGGGAATGTAAAGAGAGTCAAGCAATTCATGATAGTGCACTGACTATGTCTGATCCAATCTCCATACTGTTCACTATTTAAGCTTATTTTCTTGATACCTATTTTTATTCTCTTTTCTTTGTGCATGCATGCATCTTCTCCTTTATTCCTTCTCTCTGCATTCTGGGATTAACATGGGAGAATTAATCGCAAAAAGCACAGTGCAAGTGGTCTAACGCTGCGGTTCTGTCCACTCTGTTCCACAGCTTAATGAGGCCCATAAATGCAGTTTCATTGGCCGGCTTGGTATTTTAAAAACTTTAATTTGAATGCCTTCAGTTCACCAGAATCTCCTGTTATTAGTTAAAATTTGATTCCTCTGTATATAACAAAATATCCAAAGTAACAGTGTTTCTCAAATTATAGTAACCAGACGAGTTGCATCAGCATCACCTAATAGTCAATGGGGAGTATGGTTCTTCTGTTGAGTCATCGTGGACCCAGTTTCCTCTATCTTCAGAGTACAAGAAGGCAGCTTTAGCAGCAGCCATTACCTCCCTATTCCAAGCAAGAGGAAGAAGAAAGAAAGAAGATGCAAGGGATTTATGCAAGATGTCTTTTAAGGAGGAAATACTAAGTGCTCAAAGAAAATATTATATATTATTAGAAATACTAGCCAGTTATATGCTTCTACCATTTTAAACAACTGTATTGATAAAATTCCGTAGTTAACACATAAACACAGAAGCAGCAGCAATGTATTATAGAGCAGGAAAAAAAAATTAAGGAATCTTATCCTCAAGCTATGGAATACTCTACACATGTAGATACTTGAGTTCTAATTTCAGTTTTGTCATGGACTTCTAATGAAATTTTGGATAGTCCATTCTATTTTACAACACTGCTTCGTATTCAGTCTTGCTTTTTACCTGCAGAGTTTGCAGAATGATCTGATATGGAACCTGCTGTAATAAGAAACACCTTTCTCAAGAAACAGTACTATTTTCTTCACGTGAAATGTAAATAAAGAAGATAGTTTTGAAACCAATTCCTGTCAGGAAATGGCAGTTGGTTTAATATATGCATCAATATTTTTGACAAGAAGACAAAATGTTCTACAGCAAGGAGGTAATTCCATCTTGCTTCTTGGAATGCTGACACTCTGTTTGACCCTGGAAAAAACCTGAATGTAAAACAATCAGTTATTTCAAAAAAAAGATTAGCATTGCAGCTTCTGGTGACTCACTTTGCTGTTCAACTTGCCCACACTGGTTCTGGCTGTTCCTTTTTCTGCATTAACCAGCCAAATGATCCTTCAAATTTAGTTGGTCTTGATTTCTAATGTGGGCTGTACCTGTTATTTTTTTCATTATATAGGCAGATTTGTGCCCATTCATTTATAATTTCTTCCAAGAACCAGTTCTAAGTGTTTGTAATTCATATAGTGTGGACAAGGGTGAGTTAGAAACAATTCATTAGAACTTCATGGCATCAGTTTTGTAGGGCCAGTCTCTAACTGAAACTCCCTTCTCATTTAAAAACACTTCACTTATTTCACTATGTTTGATGCCTGTAATTTCATTAAAACATGATTTATCTGACTTTAAACTACTAGCTCTTATATCTATGCAAATAATTCTGGAAAAGTTATTATATATTAAGCTATGAGGAGTTATGAACACCTTAATTTATTGCCTTATTTCCAAATGTGCAATTCATTGGGATAAGGTTTTGCTCAGTGGAGGAAAGGATATTTCTGAGAATGGCAGTCAATGGACTGGTCTTCCAACACTGGAAAGATGGCATTATGAAAGATTGATTTTATAGACCCCTCCACCCCCCCCCCAAAAAAAGTAAAATCTCCATCACAGAAATAAAATAATTCAAATCTTTGACAATCATCCCTAGGCCAATACAGAATATCAGGCACATGACATTAAAGTTGTATGTAAAAATATATAAAAATATGACACTAATGCATGTGTTCAAAAAGTCTTCTATGATAGTTTGTCAAGGGGTATGGATGTAGTGCCATTTCAAGAGAAACTGACAGCATTTTATGGCTTCAAAACAAGTATGAATCAAATGAACAGCATACAAGAATCTGGTATAAGACATAGAGTTATTTTTCAACTGTACCTGTACATAGGCCAACAAATATACATCATCCATATGTTCTAGTTATGGCCCCATTTTCATTCCTAATACGAGTTATTTGTACCTTTTCTTTTTGTTCTTAAGAAATTTTGCCATCCTCAACTAGCTTTTGATCGTTTTGATCTTCTTTACTGTTTATTTTTTAATTCATTAATTTGTGCATTTGCTCGTTTTCTTTCTTGCTTTCATTATGTTCTTATTAAATAAAGCCCCCTAAATTCAGTGTTTAACTCTTTTTTTCTATCTTTCTTATTTTCCTTTATATACATATATAAAGAGTTAAAAATTGCCTAAGAACTTCTATAACTGGGTCCTACCAGCTTTTAATGTAATGCATTCACTGAAATTCGGTTCTAAATGTCATTAGTATTTCTTCCTGGACCCACAAATTCTTTAGAATTTAATTTTTTAGTTTGCCAAGATAAGACTGGAAGATTTCTTTTGCTTATTTATTTTATAAATTAATGGCATTTTTGCCTGAAAACACAACCTACTTGATAACAATTTATTGTCATTTGTAGAAATCACCTCTGAGCCTAATAGTTGGATTATTTTTATAAATAATCCATACGTGCTTAAAAAGAACATGTATTCTCTATTTGTTTTGAAAGTCTATAATTTACCAATAGATCAAGATTTTAAATGTTTTATTCAAATCTTCTTTATCATTACCACTTCTGCTGGTCTTGAGTTTGTTGATTTATGAGCAATGTGTTAAATTATCCAACTATGATGATGGATTTGTTAATTAGGTTTTGCAATTACATCCATTTTTATTTTATGTATTTTGAGACAATATTTCTATATGCCTACAGACTCAGAAATTTTTTTCTCTTTCTGGAAAATTAAAACTTATTATAATTAGTAAATACTGCATAAACCCTAATAATTTTTTCCTTAAAATCCATTTTCTCTGGCATTTTTATACCTGTGCCAGATTACTTTTGTTAATTATTTTGGGATCTTTTTTCTACCCCTATGTATTCAATCATACTTTAAGTGAATGTTTTGTGCAGTCATGTTTTAAGTGACTCTCTTTAAACATATAGTTGAATTTTCAAAAAATCTATTATGAGAATCTTTGTTTTTTAATTTGCAAGTTTTATTCCTATACATTATGATGATATCCCGTGTTTTTGGACTTGTTTCCACCATATTATTTGAACTTTTAATTTACCATGCATTGTCTCTGGTTCTTTTTTCCACATTTCCTGCCTTCTAATGGGCTGGTGAATTTTTCTTTCCTCCTGTTTTCTGTTTACAAATTTAAAAGTTTATATATTCTAGTTCTATACTTTTAATGATTATCCTTAATATTTAACATGTTTACTTGATCAACAAAGTTTAAAGGTAATTATTATACAGAGAGAACTAATTAAATAATTTATATTACTTCAAACAGTAGGTTATAGTAAGGCTATTGAAAAAGTAGGCAGTCCTATAACGTTCTGATACAAAATGATCTCCAATTATACAGTTTAATAAAAAAAAAAGTGTGAGTGTGATATGTCACTATTTTTGCATATGTACCATAGCCCCAGATAGAGAGCTGAGAAGATAAGGAGCCTTTGTTTTCTTGGCTGCATGAATCCAGGGTAAAGCTTCTGCCACACAGAACTGGGAGAGGAAGGTGGGGATAATTGAGTGACTCATGGTTCAAATGCCACAGAATCTGGCATTTACAAAATACCTCTGGAAGTATGCCTAGAGAGGGCGTACTTCCTGGTAACAGTGGTTACCTCTGGAAAGAGGAAATAGGCACAAGCGGAATAAAGAAAAATTAACGCCTTTGAATAATGGTATTGGTGAAGGATATTGAATATACCATGGACTGCCAGAAGAACGAACAAGCCTATCTTGGAAGAAATACAGCCAGAGTGCTCCTTGGCAGCGAGGATGGTGAGGCTTCGTCTCACATACTTTGGACATGTTATCAGGAGGGACCAGTCCCTGGAGAAGGACATCATGCTTGGTAAAGTCAGCAAAAAAGAGGAAGATCCTTGATGAGATGGATTGACACAGTGGCTGCAACAACAGGCTCAAACATAACGATTGTGAGGATGGCACAGGAACGGGTAGTGTTTCTTCCTGTTTTACATGGGGTTGCTGTGAGTTGGAACCAACTAGACAGCACCTAACAACAACACCATAACATTAAAACACAACTTGAATTAAAACCCCTGTCAAGTCTGCTGTAAGAATGTTAGAGTTTGATTGGAAATGAATGGATTCTAAAACAAGGAATGAGCACATTGAGTATACTCAAACAAATCCGAGAATGTGGAACTACCAAATCTCCCTAAACCTCCATTGCAGAAGAAGTTGCTCCTCCTCTATCTGCAAAGACAACCATTTCCTTGCCTGAAGATTCTGTAATAACCTCACTAGGGCAGTTACTCTGGAAAAGAAAATCTATTCTCGACACTTATCCTTCAATACCCTTCATTGCCTTCATACCTATAACTATAGACAAATCCCAGCATGGCCCACGGCAAAGTAAAAAGTATGATCATATCTAATGAACTGTGAGATTTTGCTAATTCATGTTGACAGAATCCTGAAGAATATGTGTGGGAATGAATTCTAAGGATGTCAGATCAGGTGGGATGTAATATAACATTGGATCAGGTCAAAATTATCAGTATGAAGCACTTGTAAGAAAACACTTCAGTCAAAATTATCAATAGAAGGCACTTGCCAGATATTCTGGGTTTAATGTATAAGCTCCAATAGCTTGATCTAAAAAGTTAGTTTGGTTGCTTAACTGAAAGCTAAACTTGGTGATGGATTATGATTAATGAGAATGAGTTTTCAGAACTTCCCTTGCATAATATAGATGAAATAATACAAAAGCTTGGAAAGATAGGAAAGTTGGAGCACATGTATCAGATGTGTCTTGCATACTCACTTTCCCATTATTTCCCATAGGAGGGCCCAGAGTTTAATCCCTTCTTTAAGACATTGAGAAATGCATGAGAAGGGACCACTAGTATCCTTGAATAGTTCTGTAACATCTGTCCTTTGTAAGACAAGGAAGATGAGAGAGATGCCATCAGTGAAACACACTCCTAATTTCAATGGGTATAATGGGATCTTGAAGTACAAAAGGTCAAGTAGGTAAAATTAAAATAAGACACAGCAGAGATATAGATGAACTAACCAATATTAACACCATTAGCACCTTATGTTCTACTCTAAGACATCTGAGGATTTTCTTAAACAATCCAGTGCCCCATGATCCCTACATACACACACAAACACACACACAGACACACAAGCACACACAAAAAACCTGATGCTGTCTTTTAACATAACATTCTTGCCTCTATTATGAATGTGAGAAATACTCTGAAGAAAACATCAAAACAATGTTGTCACTTGAAACAGGATGTTAAGTGGGACCCTCTCTGTTGCCCCAGAACTAGTAACTATGAACCAAAGTTCAAAACAAAGAAGCTGTAAGTAACATCACTGTCTAAATATAATAGCAAATAATTGAGCAAATAATAGGGGCTAGATATCCATTTTGGAAATAAGGGGCAGCTAGACTTTCAATTCTCTTCTTCTCCCCAACTATCATCCCAGGTGCACCCTGCCTTATAGTCTACGTAAACAGAGAATGAAAAAGGAAGAAAGTGCTGTGGTTTTTATTTACCGTCCCCCCACACGTGGGAGAAGACAAAGGGATGAGAGGAGTCTGACCAACAGGAGGAACTCCAAGAAAATTACTCCTAAAAAAATTGGAAGTGCTTGCCAGAAGTGGAGAGTTACGTCTCATCCAGTTTAACCAATTAGTTACTTTTTCCTGAGCCTACCAAAGTCAAGAAAAATATAATTGGAAAGTGAAAGCAGGGCAAAAACAGGAAAGTAATGTATCAGCCAGGTCGTCTACCATTTTTTATGGCACGGATGCCTAAATTTTTTATGAGTCAAGACATGCAATGATAGCAAGCCAGTTTGAGCTATCTTGTTGGTACCTAAGAAGTAAAGTTGCCACATGAGCGGAATATCAGCAGAGAGTAGTCATGAGGGATAATTACAAGAGCTAAAGAGTGTGGGATAAAAAAAAAAAAAAAAAAAAAAAAACTGGAGGGAGAGCAGGGAGATCCAAAAGAATGAAAACTTCTCCAAAATTTTGACCATTGGCGGGAAGTATTGATTCAAGAACAGTACAACCCTTTTTTATGTGTCCTACTGAGTTCATAAGTTTCAACTAATAGATTATAAATCCATAAAATATTGAAAGTGGGTGAGCCAAAGAAGAAATAATGAAGACTGAGGTTTCCCATGAGCAACTTGAAAAATGATGATTATCCTGACCAAAGGAAAGGTAGGGAAAGGACCAGATTTGGGGGTGGGAGGGGAGCTAGACAAACTGATGAGTTGGGTTTTAGCGGTTTAAGTTTGAGGGGATACTGGGATTTCCAAATGGAAACAACCAGATGGTAACTGGAAATGCATAAAAGAAGGTGAAAAAAGAACTCAAGAAGTACAGCTACGATAGTTGTTCAGAGAGAGATGACCACTGAATGTATGAAAAGGAGTGGATTCTCCCTGGCAGGGTGCTCATTAAGAACACTCATATGTCTCTCTAAGTCATAACGCAGGGTTCCTTTTGTCTCCTTCAGGACATAATCAAAAAATTAAAACGTTTAAATAAATCACATTAAAGTTCTGAAGGAAAAATCAAAACAGAGTGGCCTGTGTCTTTTAACTGCTCTTATTACTTCACTGATAAAACCCTAAACTCTTACATTTGATAATTGATATTGTGTTTATAATAAAAATCTCTTTAATTTTACGAAAAGAACGTTACTTTCTTTTCAAAAAGCCAAACTTTGTTGAAACATCCTGTCACGTAATAACTCCAGCTTTACTATTTAAACAGCTTGAATTTGTCCTTAATGACCAGACAAGTGTCTGTCACTATAAAATTAGGCAAGTCAAACTTTTAACTTTTTGGAAGTTAGTTAATTTTCTGAGAACCTTTCTTCACAGGAATGAGGGGGACAAAATTTATAAGTGCTTAATTTCCTAGGCATATAATCCTTCCCAACCAAAAATAAATGTTATATTCATTTTCGTTTGTAAGCTTGACTTATATCACTTGAACATCATTTGTAAAAAGAAAAAAATAAGATTAAGCTGTTCATTTCAACCAGGTCAAGTGTGTATATTTGGATGTTCACAGTGTTTAATACAGCATACTTTAAAGTGAATGAAAAAAAAAAGAAAAACAGCCTTTCGTGTGAAAGCAAGGGTGTTTCCCCCCGTGGCACTTTATGACACTTGGCAGCTCATTATCACACTTCATAGAGTCTCGTGTCAGCATGTCAGATTTCTCTAAATTTTGACAGTATTAAAGTAGTGCCATTTGATATAATTGATATTGTACAGTTAATCAGGCAGTGGCTCCATCACAGAGTAACATTCTCAAAAAGCTTAATTACTGAACTGTGAAGATTTACTGCCATCTGGAAGTTCCTTCCCAAAGTTCTGTTCCTGAATTTTATGTAGGGTTCACAAAAATAACTTGGTCCGTTTAGAAATCATGCCCTCGATTTGAAAATTAAAAGTGTTATTTTTGGAAACTCATTTGGCCTAGAGATCACAGAGACCTTATGAAAAATAAGGGAGCAATTGCAAATGGGAAAGAAGAAAATAAAAGTGGAAGCTTTGGAAATTATTTTCTTTATATAATGTTTAAGAGCACAGACTCTGGAGCCAGATGGCTAGATTTCAAACCCCAGTTCCTTCACTTACTAACCATGTGAACTTGAGTAAGTTACTTAAACTCTCTGTGCCTCAGTTTGTTTATAAAATTAGGATGCTAGTAGCATGTATATTATATGGATTAAAACAAAAAAAGAACCCCATTGCTTTGAAATCTCCTCAGCTAAACAAAGATATGCACAGAACCCTCTCAGCTTTAAACTGCAATGGCATACGGTTGGCTGGTTCATCAAGGACCTAAAAGGAAAAAGGTTAAAAAAAAAAAGTGATGTCAAGGAAATCTGTGAAAAGGGCATGTGACTGGACTTATTGCACTGAGCACAAAGCATTAAGATATGTGTCTAACATCAGTGCCCACGAGAGTGCATCTGTCACAAAAAACAGTATGACTTATTCTTTGATTATCAGTTTGACTCTCTCCTTGGCTACACTAGTGTTCGGAATGCGTTGGCCATAGTGGTGGGGGTGGAGACTATCCATACACCCAACATGGCCTCCCTCTTATCAAGACTGACCTAGCTACTGCCACTTCTGAATGATCAACCTGGCATCACTAGAGATCAATACTTGATGTAGCATCATTCTTTAAGGAGATGAGCCAGCCAGTTTTTGGCAGGTTAATTATACTGTCTCCCTTCATCACAGAGGAGGCAGCAATTTTTCCTTATCGGAAGTGATACACACTCTAGTTATGGGTTTGGCTTCTCTGCTTTTAAGACTCTGTATCATCATCCAAGGGTTTACAGACTGCCCGATCCATGGGTATGATATCCTACACAACACAGTGTCAGATCAAGGATTTGTTTTAGAGGAAAGAAGTTATAATAATGGGCATAGGATTACAGGTTCTGTTTGTTTTACCATGTGCTCCATTACTCAGAAGCACTTGGCCTAACAGAATGGTAAAATAGCCTTAAACACTAAACTGAGGCCCAAATTGGTGATGACAACTTCTGGGGTTGGGGTACAGTCCATCAGAGTATGGTCTATGTACTGAACCAAGCTGATATTGATGCTTTTCTTCATAGCTAAAATACATGGTGCAGAAGCCAAAAAGGAGAGGTAGGATTGGCCCTTCTCACCACACTCCCAGTGATCCATTTGTGGACTTTATGCTTTTCATTCCACATATTTAGGCTCTGCTGAATTAGAAGTCCTTGTTTAGAGAGGAGAAATGCCGCTACCAGGAAATTATTAAGGATCTGCTAAATTTGAAGCTAAAACTATCATCTAGTCCCTTTGGATTATTTATGCCAAAAGAACAGCAAATCAAGGTAGACATTAATATACTGGCGA
The DNA here is from genome assembly GCF_000243295.1 of Trichechus manatus latirostris. Classification (NCBI taxonomy): domain Eukaryota; kingdom Metazoa; phylum Chordata; class Mammalia; order Sirenia; family Trichechidae; genus Trichechus; species Trichechus manatus. The sequence continues at coordinate 4,316,514 of NW_004443977.1, read as the reverse complement.
GGGTAATCAACTGTAATTACCCTGAGGTGTAGAAGGGTGTGAATCTGGAGCCCAGAACATTCACTGGGGCATCATCTCTTGGTGCTTCTAAGCACAGCGAATGATGACTTTGAAATTATAACAATATGGTTCAAGAAGGCCAAAGCAACTAAGGGTTCAGATCTCTCAGGGATTAAGATCTAGGTCACCCATCAGGCAAGCTACCCTGAAAGCAAAAAGTGATGGCCAAGGTTGAGAGAAATCTTGAATAAGTGTTGAAGGAGATGGAATGATAAATAGCTGTTTCTGATCTGAGGACCAGCTGCTGCAATGGAAATTGTAGATTTGTTTGTGTTCCACTCATCTAATATTAATGCACTCATCTTTGCAGAATGCAGTTGCCCTCCAGCTTGAAGGGGTTCTTTGCAAATTTGATTTGTGCCTCTCCTCTCTCAGGGAAAAAGTGAGGACAACTTGTTCTCACAAAAAATGGAGGCCCCATAAGGGAGATCTATATAAGGAAGGACACAAGTAAGTCTAAGTGTTGCAAAGGATAGACTTTATTGGATATCTCTTAGGCACCATTTCAGCTCCTCTTGGGTTCATATTTCAGACACCTCAATAGCATTGATCAGTTGCAGACAAGTGCAATCTCACAGCACCTCACCTTAGACCCAGGTAGAACGACACTTAAGCTGAGATTTGGGATGCTGTGAGGGTAGAAGTTGGGGAGAACCTGTTCATGAGCAACCTGAAAGTGTGGTAGAGTTAATACCCTGTGGGATGAACATTTCCTCAATGAGATGGAACCCTTTAGATAAATGCTGCCCCTTTACCTCCTCAGATGTAAAGCCTGAGACACATTGCATATGGTTTCCCAGATGATCCTGTGTTATCAAGCAACGCTTTGCCCATAATGGTGACTAAACTGATCATACATCCATGTGCTGGCTCTCCCTCTTTCCCTACTTTGCTCCCCTATTCTCACTCCTGCTCCCTGGGATCACATTCCAATAAAGGACTCACCCATAAAGCTTGGTTTCAGGGTCTGCTTTTGGGGGACACAGGCTAAGATATTAAATTATTTCACATATTTGTTTCCTTAGGATAAATTCCTAGAGCTGGAATTGCTGAGTCAAAGCACATTTTAATGGCTTAGATGCATGTTGACAAAACTGCTCTCCAGAAAGATGTTGCTGTATTTATTCCCACCAGGAATATACGAAAGAGCCCATTTCCCCACACGCTTATTAATGATTGGTGTTGTTATTTTTTATGATTCTGCGATTCAGTATGTAAAAAAAGGGCATATCATTGTTTTAATTTTTATTTTTCTATATAAGAATAAATTTAGGCTTTTTAAAAACAAGCATGTGCTTATTGCCCACTTGTATTTTGTATTTGGAGAAGTTCACATCCTTTTTCATTGGTAAGTCTATTTTTATGTAATTTCAAGAGATCTTTAGTCATTAAATTTATGAATAAATGTATTATCTTTCTTATATGTTGAATGTATTTTTCCAGTTGTCTGCCTTTTAATTTTGCTTATGATACAAAAATCTGTTTTTGTTGTTGTTTTTGAAGGTCTGTCCCACTGATCCAGCTCTTTCTGTATCAGAATCACATTGTTTTTTTATAATGGTTTTATAGTGTCTTAATGTTTGATAAAGTAGAAGGTCAGCAAAAAAGAGGGAAACTCTCCATGAGATGGATTGAAACAGTAGCTGCAACAATGGGCTAAAATGTACCAGTGATTGTGAGGATGGCACAGGACCTGGCAATGTTTTGTTCTTTTATACGTAAGATCACCATGAGTCAGAGCTGACTCGAAGGTAACTAACAACAAAGTCTTTTAATGCAAGCCTCCCGTTTTCATCTTTTTTAAAACTTTCTTGGCTCTTTCTATAAATTCTATACATTCATTCCTTATGTTAAATTTTAACAAATGGCCCAGGGTACCTGAACTAGATCATTCTGTGCCTTTTTCATTTTATGTTTTACAAATTATGAGTCATAACAATATATTCCCTAATTAAACCATCATTTCATCTATTCATTGTGCCCAATATGGTTCCCTTCTTTATATTCCGACTCTTGCTACCTTAGTTTGGACGCTTATCATTTTGTATCTGGTTTATTACAATACCCATTGCCATTGCAATGGCCTCCACCAAAAGTATCACTACCTACAATCTCGAAATGCCAGCCTGGAATTTTTAGCATCAGTGGTATGTTGTGGTATCAATGCAATATGGACTGAATACTGAGTCCATAAAACGTGAACTTTGCATATTTTAAAATATACTTTTTACTTGTTAGGAAGCAAAAAAAAAGATAAAAAATAAAATTGGCATAAGTCATGTAATATAAGGTATAATATAGATTGTAAACAAAGAATGTGCTATACCATATAGAGTATGGACATATTTGATCTTTTAAAATCAAATATGTCTATTTAAAAAAAGAAAGGAACTGAACAACCCCAAAAGTTTACTTTGTGAGCTATACTTCATGTACTAAGAAAGACAGAAATTACTTGTATGATGTTAATAACTGGTGTTACCCGATTTTGAAAATCCAAAGCTTATTTCTCTACATAAGAGATGAACCTACACTTAAGAGATATACCTTGGGGATGAACTCTTGGTTGGTGGCAAGTTGCCCCTCCCCAGCTGTCCACCTGAGTTTCCCACTTTCTCATCAACGTTAAGCGGCCCTTCTCAATGACCACATTCCATCTACAGATAGCATACAACTTTCACAGGAAAGTTCTCTAGGCTGGTGTTTCCCAGTGTTTTAAACCCATAGATCTTATAAGGCTTTTTTACTCTATATTTTGAATCTCTTCACCAAATGAGAGCATTTTATCTACTTTCATTTTCTGTCATTTTAAAAATATGCTTCTGTGTATGTAAATATGCTTGCTATTTCTGCAAATGTTTGGCTTCTTAAAAATAAAAATAGTTACTTTTCTGATTAGCAAAATATTGTATGCTCAATGGAAAAATGTACAAAATATTCTATAATGTAATTTTTTCACTTACCATTATATCTCAGAGATTCTATGTCCATATCTAGAGAGCTGATATACTCTATATTTTTTAATGGCCAAAGAGTATTCCATTTTATAGCTAATATTTTAATTGGTTCATCCAATCCACTATTAAATAACATCAATTTTGTTTCCGGTTTTCTTTATCTGAAACAATCTTACACATTTTTGCTCATCTGTTGCCCTACATTTTTAGAATAAAGTATAAGAAATGGAGAGGCATACACATTATCTTAATATGTTACAAATTATCAGACTGCCCTGCACAGTATTTATATCAGCTTATTCTCTCACCAACAGTATGTATGTGTTTGTATCCCCACACTTTCAGTAATGCTAGGTCTTATCAATTATTTTTAAAATCAATCAATGAAAAATGAGATTTCTTTATTACTTTATTTGAATTCCTTTGGTTTCTAGTGAAATTAAAGACTGTTTTCTGTCTTTGAGGTAATACTTAAGAAAATACTTCCATACCTCAAGATTATAACATTATGAATCTAAATTTTCTTCTTTTACTTTATGATCTATTTTTCAATTTAAGTCTCCAAATAAATTTAAGATTTATTTTGGTGTAAGCAGTAGGTGGGCTCCAACTTCAAATTTTTATAAATGCTCAGCTACTTGTTCCAAAACAATTTCTGGAAAATTCATTCAATACATTGATTTGAAATGTCACTGACTTTAAAAAAAAGAAAAGAAATACAGTTGCTATCATGTCAATTCCAACTCATGGCAACCTCAATGTTGCAGAGTAGAACTGTGTTCCATAGGATTTTTCAGTCTGTGATCTTTTGGAAGCAGATTGCCAGGCCTTTTTTCCGAGATGCCTCTGGGTGGGTTCCAACTGCCAACCTTTTGGTTTATAGTCAAGCGTTTAACCATTTTCACCACCCAAGGACTCCCATGTCACCTATAAAACCAAAAATTAAATCAAACCCATTGCCGTTGAGTCAGTTCTGACTTCTAGCGAGCCTATAGTACAGAGTAAAACTGCCCCATGAGGTTTTCCAAGTCTGTAATCTTTACAGAAGCAAACTGCCACATCTTTCTCCTGTGGAGCTGCTCATAGGTTCAAACCACTGACATTTCAGTTGGCAGTCAAGAGCTTAACCACTGCACCACCAGGTGGTTGCTAAATTCCGAGGGATACTTAAGACTGCTTCTGGTCTCTTTAATATTTTCCATTGCCTCACCTCATATGCATGCGAAAGCTGGACAATGCATAAGGAAGACCAAAGAAGAACTGATGCCTTTGAATTATGGTGTCGGTGAAGAATACTGAATATACCATGGACTGCCAGAAGAACCAAAAAATCTGTCTCGGAGGAAGTACAGCCAGAATGCTCCTCAGAAGTGAGGATGGCGAGATTTTGTCTCATGTACTTTAGATGTGTTATCAGGAGGGACCAGTCTCTGGAGAACGACAACGTGCTTAGTAGAGGATCAGCAAAAAAGAGGAAGATCTTCCATGAGATGGACTGACACAGTGGCTGCAACAATGAGCTTAAACATAGCAACTACTGTGAGGATAGTATAAAACCGGGCAGTGTTTCGTTCTGTTGCACATAGGGTTGTTATGAGTTGGAATTGACTTGAGGGCACCTAACAGCATAACAACAATGGCTTGCCTATTTATTGGATGCTGGTATCACATGGCACCATACTGTTTCAATTGGCATACCTTGACAATATGGTTTAGCATGTTATATGTAAATTCCTACTCATTGCTCTTCGTTCTGAGAATATTTCTGGCTATTCATACACATTTTTTTTTAAAAAAACCTGTTGCGGTTGAGTTAATTTGATGTGTTATGGAGTGGAACTGCTCCAGAGAGTTTCACGGATGTAACATTTACAGAAGCAGATTGCCAGGCCTTTCTTTTCTGGTGCTACTGGATAGGTCCAATCTACCAAGCTTTAGGTTAGTAATTGACAGCAAACCGCTTGTGCCACACAGAGATCTGCTCCTACATGTTTAGTCTCACAATTAAACAAGGGTTATGCTGTCGTGTCAAAAAGGGGGGAGAGGGGTGGTTTTCTATGTTATATTTTACTACTAAATTTGTAGAAAATGTATATCTGTCCTCCCAATAAGGACATGCAATGTCTCTCCATGATATTCTTTTATGTCCTCTATTGGGTTGGTTGCTTTGTGTTTCATTTTCTTCATGCAGGTTCTATATATTCCTCGTTGATTTATTGTTAGCATCCTTTGTCCTGGGGCCTGGACTTCTCAGGCAAAGATAAGATGTCCTGCAGTGTTGGTTTGAGTCTGAAACTTACCCCACCTCCTCAGGCCTAGCTTGTTTCTAAAAACACTATCCTTGAACTTCAATAGGCTTACAATTTTGTTCTTGAGAACTCCGTGGTTTAAAACACAGAACCCAAAATCTTGAAATGAGAGGCTTCTCCTTGCATCTCTATATCCACCTTGTTGCTGATTCTCAACAGCTGCAAATGTGACCTGAGAATGAGGCCTGCAAAGCTTTGGTTGCTTAGCAACAAATGGGGCTGGCTCCTCCCCTCCCCATTCTTTCAGAGTTAAAGACTTAAGCCTCAGGACCCTGAAGGGAAACATCAGTTTGAACTAGCAGCAAAGGGCCTTGCTTCCCTAATCTGCCTTTGTGTACATCCTGCTGAATTCCAACCCTTGGTCACAGGATGAATTTATAAAGGGAATTCTCATCACACTTGGAGGGGACTTGGTCCCGAAAGTACATCAGAGAGGCCAAGGTGCCAAGAATTCCCAGCTCCCTAGTCTCAAGGATAACTTCATTCCCTCTCAGGACCCCAGCCTTAACCATAGACACATGGCTCAATGGTGGAGGGCTCTGCTGCTGTCATTCAGTGGTCTCAGAGCAGGAACCAGGGGCAGACACCACTTCCTGCAACAGAGATATACAAAGCTCATGCCTTTCACTATCTGTTTCCCAGCTGGCAACCCAGTACAAGCTTAGTTCCCTGTATCCCTTCTCCTGCTGTACCTCATTTAAGGCTACAAGGAGTTACCTGTTCACTCCAACACCCTTCCTTTCAGCTCATTTACTTAATTCTCCAACTCTAAATTTCTGGAAAATGAATTTGATCCTCTCCAAAGCCTTTTCAGCCAGGACACCAAGCACAGGCCACTAGCCAGACCAGGGCTTGGTTGTCCTTGGTCAAGTGTTCATCCCTGGTCCAATCAGCTGTAGCCAAGGGCAGGCCAGAGATAAAGAATAAAGGGATAAAGAATACGGCCTTTATCCTGTCGTTGGGATAAACATTATAAGGAGCCAGAATGTGGCTGGGGAATAGTGATTAGCTTTACTAGTATGCTATCCTTTTGCTTTTAACTTTTGAGTCACTTTGTTTTAGTTGTCTGTCTTTTATAACTATATAGACTTTTTGATCAAATTTGAGTCTTCATTTTTTAAATAGGTTTCTTAATCCTATTTATACTTAGACTTAACAACCATCCATCTGTCCTATTGCTGCTGACTCATAATGACCTCATGGGACACAGTAGAACTGCCCCTCAAGCTTTCCAAGGAGTGGCTGGTGGATTCAAACTGCCGACCTAGTGGTTAGCAGCTGAGCTCTTAACCACTGGGCCACCAGGGCTCCAGACTTAATAATAGTGATTATTTATTAGTTTAAATTAAATTATGTAATTTAATAAAACTAATTAGCATTTATTGAACCCTAGGTGCTTTCAGAGCCCTGGGGCACAGTAGTTAAGATCTTGGCTGATAACCAAGAGGTCGGCAGTTCAAATCCACCAACTGATCCTTGGAAACCCTATGGGGAAGTTCTACTCTGTCCTATAGGGTCGCTATGAGTCAGAACCAACTCAATGGCACCTAACAACAACAACAAGTACTTTCATAACCTCCCTTTATATAAATGACATGTTACTGTTTAATCCTCACCAAAACTCTAGATGTAGGTTGTTTATTATCCTCATTTTACAGATGATGAAACTGAGGCACAAAGAGGTTAAGAAACGTGCTTAATAGCACACACCTCAAAGTCTAAACCAGTGAACCAGGATTTGAACCTGAGCTAACTGACTGCAGAGCATACATAACCTTTTTTCTGTCATCTTATTTTTCATTTTCTGTGCTTTGTGCCGCTGTTTCTTTATTTTTAACTTCTTGCCATATTTTCCTCTCTATCTCCTCTTGTCTCCTAATTTCTGGCCCTCTCCACTTCAGACCTCCCCACTTCTTTCCAAAGGGTGCCCCCCTTTAGCTGAGAAGACTTGGGCAACTATCAAAGAGCCAGATCAGAGAAACAAAGTGAGGAGGGACTGGGTGCTCACTTTACATTCCAGGGATGCCAGCACAGCCTTGGAATGTTGCTGAACTATGGTGGAAAGAGGCTCATAGGCCCCATCATTTCTCGGGTCTGCCTGCAACTCCAACCTTTGTCCCTCCTGTATTAATAGGATTTGAAAAATTCCCTCTACTTCCCATAAGGCTGCACTACTCTCTAGAGAAATGGTGTTTTCCTTTGATTCTAGACTCTACTATGTTTGAAAGAAATTTTTTGAAGTGTGTGTTCTGTGTTTGGTGTCATTCCCAAAGTCAGCATTGTCTCCAACCCCACTCCATCTCACCCTCATTGTTGCTTTTCTTTGATCAAAAAGGGACTTTTTTGGTTGGAGCTAGAATATGTGCCTTCATGCTGTTATCATTCTGAAAGTGTTAACTTCCTTCTGTTCATCCTACTTTAAACCAAAACCAAACCCCTTGCCATCGAGTTGATTCTGACTCATAATGACCCTACAGGACGGGGTAGAACTGCCCCATAGGGTTTACAAGGAGTGCATGATGGATTGGAACTGCCAGTCTTTTGGTTAGCAGCCAAATGCTTAACCACTGTGCCATCAGGGCTCCCATCCTAGTTTAGGTAAACTTTAATTCATTTTCACCTACATTAAGACTATTTTTCAGCTACCCAATGCCATGTCTAAATGTTTTAGGAATGAACAACCAACAAGAATTTATTGTTTCTGTACACAGACTCCATTGACCTAGGGTGCCTAAAAAGCAAGGTTAAAAAAAAATAACAATTATGATAATAATTAATGGTAATGTTAATATTTTATACAATAAAATCATTAAATATATGTATATATTATAAATTAGTACTTATCTACCAGGAATCTAAATGTCATTATAAATGCTATGTATTTATCAAAAAATCCCATTGAAGCCAGGAAAAACATTAAAAGAACATTACCCTGCTATATGGCACAAAGTTCACCAGTTTCTCGTTTGTAGTTTGTATTCTGGGATGTAGCAATGAATTAGATTCTGGATGTCTGACAAAATTTCACTGACTCCAGTAAAAGTCAATGGAAGTTTTGCATGAGTCAGATCATGTTCCTTAAGTTATTTAAACAGTGAGTATGAATTTGGACTAATAGAAGAAGAATTGATTAAGGTCAAGCATTTGATAATTAATATGTTAGGCCAATAAGCATTGCAGAAATTATAATCCAAAAGTTATGCCAAAGTAGGATAATATAATTTAAAAATCAACTGAGAGATTAATTACTGAATCTTTCATTTTATTAAGCAAGGTAAACAGAATAGTGCAATGATGTCCTCTTTTAAAGGTGTCATGAAGTAATTCCTGAAAATGCTCAGACTTCAGGTGAAATCATTCACTACAAAAATGTATTCCTGGATATATATATCTTATTTTTTTCATTAATGCTTCACCTACTAGATTAAGAAAATAATTCTTAAGTCTTCTTTCTGCTATGGAAATACAGCAGTAAAAAAAAAAAGTAAATATGTTGCTATTAAACCACATAAAATACAGAATTCTTTCTTATCACTAAGGTCTTATAACGGGGATGCAACATCGTCAGAATTATTTCTGGTTTTGAAAACATCAATTATGAAAACCATTAGGATTGTGTTTTTACCAGCAACTGCTCACCACATATCTGGGAATTTGGTATAATTTTCACAAATGAGGTAGCTAATGCAGTTTTATGCTATAACTTACCTCAAAATAGTACCATATCTCTCAAGGAGCATCCTACATCTTGGAGATATTGAGTGCCACACAGGAAATTATATCTATGCTCTGCAGGAAAAAGAAAAATATCACAAGCCATGTAAACTCATGAAAGATAAAGGAGGTGAAGCAGAGTCCCAGAGAACAAAGAGAACAGAAAGAAGAATAAGAATTAAAAAGAAGAGAAAATTACGACTGCTCTTTGGCTATAAAGTAATGATTCTGGTTTTAATATGAAATATTTTCCACTGCTTTTTAGTTATACTTCATATATCTTCCAGTGAAGAAAAAATCACTTTAAAAGTTATGACATATGGTTGAAAGCTAACCTTATGCCCTCAGCTAGAGGGCAATTAATTCAGACAGTGTTCAGCATCCAATTGTAACCTTGTGATCCCTACATTCACCTACTGACAAATTTGGTTCATGGCTCTGCAGTATATAATTTTTTCTACACTGAATTATTTCTATAATAAATTATTTTTGTGGCTCTTTTCATTATATCAGAAATTATTACTTTAAAAAATTAAGGTAAAATAAGTCTTCTTACCATATTTGGAAAGGATTTTTAAAAATCTCTTTGTACCTATTGGTCTCAACATTGAGGATTGATCAAAGATAATATATTGTGTTATGGATTGGATTATGTCCTCCCAAAATAAACCAAAACCAAACCTGTTGCCCTCAAGTCAATTCCAACTCATAGCAACCCTGTAGGATAGAGCAGAACTGCCTTCGTAGGGTTTCCAAGGAGCAGCTGGTAGATTTGAACTGCTGACCTTTCAGTCAGCAGCCAAGCTCTTAACCACTGTGCCACCAGGACCCCCAAAATATGTGTTGAAAATCCTAACCTCTATGCCTGTGGTTATAATTCCACTTGGGAATGAGTTGTCTTTGTTATTTTAATGAAACAGGATTAGTGTAGGGTGTATCTTGAGACCTAAAAGAGGTTAAACAAGCAGAGGGGAGCTGGGGAAAGACACATTCCAAGGCACATGAAGATCGTCCAGGAGCAGAAGCTCACAAGAGACAAGAATCTTCCTCCAGAGCCAACAGAGAGAGAAAGCCTTCTCCTGGAGTCAGCACCGTAAATTCAGACTTCTATCCTAAACTGTGAGAAAATAATTTTTTGTTTATTAGAGAAACCCACTTGTGGTTTTTCTGTTATAGCAGCACTACAAAACTAAGATGTAATATCCCTTATATACCAGTAATGACCTCTCCAAGAAGATATGCAAAGAGTGTCTATTATTTTTCAAGGCCACTTGGTAATTTGCTTTAGAAACGCAAACTCCTGAACAATCCCCTCACCAGCATTGGCCACTGGCAGTGCCAGCATCATAGTTCAACAAGAAGAAACTAAAGAATTTCAAGCTGATAAAGAATAATCTTTACATGCATTGAGAAACATATTTAGATAGTGGAGTATTTCTAGCTTGTCTTTTTGCTGTCATAACTGACACTGGCCTTGAACTAAGGAAGCTGGGACTAAAATACATGATTCAACCAGGGATGTGGTATTTGAAACAAATAGCATGTAATACAACATGGAGAAAATAAACAAAGTGGAAAGACCCAGAAAGAAGGACTACTGCTGGTTAACAAACACCAGTGTCAAAAGTGTCAGACAGGTAACATAGATGAGAGAATGGTGCGGATGTGAATGGTGGGGATCAGCAAATTGTAGAAACAGAGACCTGTCTAAAAGAGTAGACTAATAAGCTGCAATATATACATTTCATACTGCTTGTGTGTGTGTGTGCACTACAAGTAGATAAAAACCCAAAACCTGTTGCCATCCAATCAATTCCGACTCACCGCGACTCTATGTGACAGAGTAGAACTGCCTTATAGGGCTTCTAAGGAGCAGCTGGTGGATTCCAACTGCTGACCTTTTGATACGCAGCCATAGCTTTTAACTGCTGCGCCACCAGGGCTCCACATGTAGATATGTCCACATATTTTTCATGGAGAGCTGCTTATTAGACCTTTACTAACACACACCTGATCTACACTCATTCCCAAATACCCTCATTTAGTTCTACGGCTTAAAAACCATTTTATGCAAATGATAGCCAGTGTTATATCCCAGCCCACCCCACTCACCTGAACTCCATGCTGTCATATCCAACTAACTGCCTATTTGGTATCTCCATTCAGATATGCACAGGCATCTCAAATAACAGATCCTTGATTCCTGATTGTCCCCCTCTGAATTCCAAACAGAATCCTCCCTTATTCTTCCCCGTCTCAGTAAATGACTCCGTTAAATCAGGCCAAAAACTTGAAATCATTCTTAACTCTTCTCCTTTCCCTATCTGCATAGTAAATCCATCAGCAACTCCTGTAGTCTTTACTTTCAAAATACGTTCAGAATCAGACTACTTCTCACCACCTCCACCATTACAATTCTAGTACAAGCCAGTTTATCTCTCCCCTAGAGGACAACTGCTGTAGCCTCCTAACACTCTCCTTGCTTCTACTCTTGCTTCTTCAGTCTCTTAGCCACACAGCAGCTAGAGATTCTTTTAGATAATAAAGTAAATACAATTTCTAAACTTAAAATACTCCAGAAACATTTAGCCCAGAAATGATCCTATTTGTGTGTGTGTAGGGGTTGGGGGTGGGGTGGGGTGGCTATTCAATACTCCTCTAGCTTAGAGATTTGTCTTCTTTTTTCTATCTTTCTGAATGACAATCAATATGCACATCAGTCTCTTTGCAACCAGTGCTGTAGAGCATTTGATCATCATCCAATATACTATATATTTACTAATTCTCTAGTTAATTGCGTTGTCTCATTCCTTTAGAATGAAAGCTCCAGAAGGGCAGGCTTTATCTGTGTTCTTCACTGCTGTATTCACAGAGCAAATAACTGTGCCGGGCACACAGTGGTTCCTCAAGAATGAATGGATAAATGAATGAATGGCTAATATTTAAATCCAGGCATTTAATCTCAAAGCTTATGCTTTCCCCACTAGACTAGTTGACTCCTGGGATGGTGCCAGGTCACGAAGGGCTTTAGGAGTCACAACAAAGAGTTTTAATTCTATTCTCAAGGCAGTAAGTTATTGAAGGGTTTTAAATAAAAGAGGACACAATTAGATTCACATTTAAGAAAGATTGCTTTGACAGCCTCCTGGAGAATGTTCAGATGGAGGGAAACCACTTAGCAGGATTTGCAATAATCTAAGCAAGAGATGTGTCTTAGGCTGGATTCTCTAGAGAAGCAAAACCAGTAGAGCATACAAATATATATACAGAGAGAGATTAATATCAAGGAAATGGCTCAGGTGGTTGTAGAGACTAGAACGTCCCAAGTCCATGGTTCAGAATAGAGGCTTCTCCTAATGCACATAGCCACCAGGGCCAGCAAACCCAAGATTGGCAGGTCGGAGAGCAGGGCTCTTGTTCAGAGGTTGTGAAGATCAATGAATCCCAAAGATCAGCAGGCAAGACTGCATATAAGCTGCTAGCTCAAGTCCCAACAACCTGGGATCAGATGAACAGGAGCCAGCTGCAGGAGCCAGAACACACAAAAGCCCGCATGCCTTGCCAGAATATCCACTTATATTCAATGTAGGCCACATGCTCAAAGAAACTCCCTTTCAACTGATTAGCTACTCACAGCAGATCCCATCATGGAAGTGATCACATAATATCAAATCTCATCATGGAAGTGATCACACCGTCACATGACTATCAACACACTTTGCTCAGCCAAGTCAACACTCAGCCTTAACCATCACAGTCCACCCTTTGTCATCTTGGCACCTGTACACATCTCCTCAGACCATACATAGTCTCTGAATAAAGGCAACTATAAAGTCATACTTGCCCCTACCATGATGCAATGAACACACATACAAAGCAGAAATACTCATAACAGTTACAGTCCTCATTTCTGCAACTGGTCAAGTGGCCATAACTAGTATTTAGAACTACCATCTTCCACCACCCATTCCATATTCCCTTTGCCCTCAGCAAGCATCTCAGCTGGTTGTGGTTCTTTGCATGGTGGGGTGACCCAAACCTTTATTCCTGAAGGGTCTGGGCCATTAGTAGTCATGTCAGAATTGGGTTGCTGTTATTTTCCATTGACTTTAATCACAGGGCATGGTAGTACTAAGAGATGCCCTAAGGGATCTCCTACATTCCAGACACACTCTTTTTTACCTCTATTATGTAACATCAATCTTATTTCCTCTTGGTAATTAGGATCAATCACACCAGCCACTATGGTAACTCCCTTCTTTATCTGTTGATCTAGAGGCATAAGGAGCCCAAAGTGGCCAGGTGACATCCTTAGCTTCCACTTCAATGGAATCAGTGATGTGCCTCCAGATGGGAGCATTCCTCCATTTGGAACTAAGACCTCTAGACCTGCAGAGCACAAGGTCGTGGGGACAGGAAGCAAAAATTTTGTGAATGGGTCACTAGGGGTAATAGTGAGTGGTGCCACTCCCAATTCCACCCCTTGATTCCTGGACCCATGAATCCTGGCTTTGGGAGAAACAGAACCATATATTGGATGCTGGTTTAGAGCATATACAGCTTCCTGGAGAACATTGCCCAAGCCCTGCAAGGTATTGCCACCTAGTTGGTGCTGTAATTGTGTCTTTAGAAGACCATTCCATCGTTTTATCAAGCCAGCTGCTTCAGGATGATGGGGAACATGGTAAGACCAATGAATTCCATGAGCGTGAGCCCATTGCTGCACTTCATTTGCTGTGAAGTGAGTCCCTTGATCCTAGGTAATGCTATGTGGGATACCATGACGGTGGAGAAGGCAGTCTGTAAGTATCTGGATGGTAGTTTTGGCAGAAGCATAGTGTGCAGGGAAAGCAAATCCATATCCAGAGTAAGTGTCTGTTCTATTAAGGACAAAACGCTTCCCTTTCCAGGATGGAAGTGGTCCAATATAATCAACTTGCCACCAGGTTTCTGGCCAATGACCTCAAGGGATGGTGCCATATTAGGGACTCAGTGTTGGTCTCTGCTGCTGGCAGACTGGTCACTCAGCAGTGGATGTAGCCAAGTCAGCTTTTGTTAGTGGAAGTCCGGGTTGCTGAGCCCATGCATACCTCCATCTCTGCCACCATGGCCACTTTGTTCATGAGCCCATTGAGCAATGATGGGAGTAGCTGGGGAAAGAGGATGGCTGGTTTCCACAGAACACATCATCCTATCCACTTGACTGTTAAAATCATCCCCTGCTGAGTTCTCCCTTTGGTAAGCACTCACATGAAACACAAATATCTTCACTTCTTTGGCCAATTCTGAAAGGTCTATCCACATACCTCTTCCCCATAAATGCTTGTCTCCAATTTTCCAATTATGTTCCTTCCAAGTCCCTGATCATGCAGCCAAACCATTGGCCACAGCCCATGAATCAGTATACAATCGCACATCTGACTATTTATTATTCCAAGCAAAGAAAACAACCAGGTGCACTGCTCAAAGTTCTGCCCATTGGGAGGATTTCCCTTCACCACTGTCCCTCAGGGAGGTCCCAGAAAGGGGCTATAGTGCTGCTTCTGTCCACTTTTGAGTGGTTCCTGCATATTGCGCAGAACCATCTGTAAAACAGACACGAATTTTCTCTTCTTCAGTCAACTGATCATAAGGAACTCCCCATGAGGCCATAGGTGCAGACTGGGAGATCAAAGGTAATATAACAGGAGTGGAGACCATGGGCATTTGGGCCACTTCCTCATGGAAGTTACTTGGGCCTTCTGGTCCTGCTCAGGCCTGATCCCGTATATACCACTTCCATTTAATGATGGAGTGCTGCGGTGCATGTCCAACTTTATGACTCTGTGGGTCAGACAACACCCAGTTCATGATGGGCAGCTCAGGTTGCATGGTGACTTGGTTTCCTATGGTTAAGCGTTCAGTCTCTACTAAGGTCCAGTGACAAGCCAAAAGGCGTTTCTCAAAAGGAGAGTAGTTATCTCAGAGGATGGCAGGGCTTTGCTCCAAAATCCTAAGGGTCTGCGCTGTGATTCACCAATAAGGGACTGCCAAAGATTCCAAACAGCGTCTCTATCTGCCACTGACACTTCAAGCACCATTAGATAAGCTGGCTCAAGAGGCAGAGCAGCTTGAACAGCAGACTGAACCTGTCGCAGAACCTTCTCTTGTTCTGGGCCCCACTGGAAACTTGCAGCTTTTCAAGTCACTTGATAAATAGACTAGAGCAGCATACCCAGATGAGGAATATGTTGCCTCCAAAATCCAAAGAAGCCCACTAGGTATTGTGCCTCCTCTTTAGTTGTGGGAGAAGCCAGATGCAATAACTTATCCTTCACTTTAGAAGGACTATCTCGATATGCCACACACCACTGGACCCCTAGAAATTTCACTGAGGTGGAAGGTGCCTGAATTTTTCTGGGGTTAATTTCCCACCCTCTAGCATGCAAATGTTTTGCCAATAAGCCCAGAGTCATTGACATTTCTTCCTTACTAGGTCCAATCAGCATAATGTTATCAATGTAATGGACCAGTGTGACATCTTGTGGAAGGGAAAGTCGATCAAGGTCCTTGTGGACCTAAATTATGACATAGGGCTGGAGAATTGATGTAGCCTGAGGTAGGCAACTGAATGTGTGTTGTTGGCATTGCTAGCTGAATGCAAACTGCTTCTGATGGTCTTTCAAAACAGGTATGGAGAAAAAGGCATTAGCCAGATCAGTAGCTGCATACCAGGTACCAGGAAATGTATTAATTTGCTCAAGCAATGAAACTACATCTGGAACAGCAGCTGCAATTGGAGTCAACACCTGGTTAAGTTTCCATAATCTACTGTCATTCTCCAAGATCCATCTGTTTTTTGCACAGGCCAAATAGTCAAGTTGAATGAGGATGTGGTGGGAATCACCACCTCTGCATCCTTCAATCCTTGATGGTGGCAGTAATCTCTGCAATCCCTCCAAGAATCGTATTTCTTTTGGTTTACTCTTTTCCTGGGTAGGGGCAGTTCTAATGGCTTCCACTTGGCTTTTCCTACCTTAATATCCCTTACTCCATACGTCGGGGATCCAATGTGGGGTTTCTACCAGTTGCTGAGTATATCTTTTCCAATTATTCATTCTGGAACTGGGGAAATCACTACAGGATGGGTTCGGGGACCCACTGGACCTATTGTGAGACAGACATGAGCTAAGACTCCATTAATAACCTGACCTCCATATGCCCCCACTCGGACTGGTGGGCCACAGTGACATTTTGGGTCTCCTGGAAGTAGTGTGAGTTCAGAGTCAGTATCCAATAATACCCAAAAAGTCTGATTATTTCCTTTTCCCCAATGAACAGTCACTTTTGTAAAAGGCCTCAGATCCCTTTGGGGACTGCTGGGAGAAAGATTAACAGTATAAGTTTTTGGCAGTGTATTGGAGTCCTTCCTCGAGGGGACCCAGCCTCCCCTTCATTCAAGGGATTGTGGGTCTTTAAACTTGCTCAAGTCTAGAAATTTATTGAGGGACCATGACTCTCTATTCTGGCAATTCAAGTTAGACTGCTGTTCACCTGACCTAGAATTCATCCATTTGTAAAAATCAAGTAAATATTTAGTAGATTTCCTATCTATTTCACACTTAGGGACACCATGACTAAGTAGCCAACGCCATAAGTCCATACGAGTCAGACTGTTCTAATTACCGCTTTGACTCCACTGTCCATTACTGTAACCATGCCCACCTTGTCTTTGTCCGTTGAGTGCAGCTACTTGGCCCCTACCACCACAGGGTCCAATCAGCCCCATTGTAGTTTAGTATCTTAATCCAGTTAGGGCAGTTTCCACTGTCAAATCTGATTTACATAAAATAGCAGTCTTCAAGGATGCTGGGGCTCCCTTCACAAATTTATTCCTTACCGTTGAGGTAAAGGTGTGTCCTCTGGGCACTCCATGTGTGGGTCTGTGGGTCTAACCTGATAAATCCACTCTAGCATGCCAATTTCCCTAAGGCTTTGATACCTTCTTCTACAGTATACCAAGGCAGGTCTGGTACTTCAACTTGATTTAGTGTAGGCCAGTACATAATCCTTGCTTCAGCAACCCAACTAAATAAACTATTAGATCCTTTCTTAACTTCTTGAGCTGAAACATTGAATGAAGAATCTGTGCTTAGTGGACCCACATCAATAAACTCAGACTGATCCATCTTTATGTTCCTTGCACCATTATCCTGCACCCTTAATAGCTATTTCCACACATATTCTCCAGGTTTCTGTTTGTACATATTAGAAAATTCAAGCTGTTCTTTTGGAGTATAGCGTACATCCTCCAGGGTCATACTTTGTACTTCTTCTTTTGGGGCTCGCTGGGACTTAAGTCTAGTTACAGGTCTAGAAGCCAAAATTGGTAGTGGGGAAGTGTTTTGAGAACATTAAGTATTGTCTTGTAAAGCATCTGCAAGAGCTCTTTAGAGGCAGCTGGACTAATCTCATTAGATGGGACTGGAAGGGCTAATGGTTTTACTGGGCAGGGTGGTTTAGCAGACAAACATGGAGTAATCTCTTCAGATGGCAGTGACAGGGTTGGTTCTGTTGGTGGGGTGATTCAGTGGAATTTAGTGGCTCAATGTTTCCAGCTTCCTGATTATCTGCCCTTATGTCTCCATCCCAAGTTTCAGGATTCCATTTCTTCCCAGTCAATGCCCTCACTTTAATTTCAGACACCTCTCAAGGTTGGCAGTTGAATTGGTGTTGTAACTCAGTCACTCTTACAGTAAGACTCTGGGTCTGGTTTTTTTGGCAATATCAGCTCCTTTACTACAAGAAATGAGGCTTTCTTTCAAAGCACAAGTGGAAACTTTGAGGTCATTTATGCAGCAGTTCAGCTTTGACTCTGAAGCCCTGAGCAGGTCTTTCTTTCGCCAGTTTGTCTAGTGAAAGTAGGACCAACAAACCAGCTTCCTTATACTTCTCATTCTAACAAAATTTTAGAAAGGTATCACACATGCAGTCACCCAGAGCCTCGCCTTTCACCAGTACTTGATCTATCAGTGATGATATTTTACATATTAGAATTGCCACCTCATGCCATGGATTAGTAGTGCCCTCTTTACTACTGGAAGTAGAGCCATCAACATCTTTAATACTAACCAGACTTGAGAACTAATTTAGAAATCTCATCCTTACAATTTTGTTTCCCTAGACCCACTCTTGGTACCAAATGTCTTAGGTTGGGTTCTCTAGAGAAGCAAAACTAGTAAAGCATATGAATATATATACAGAGAGAGATTTATATCAAGAAAATAGCTCATATGGTTGTAGAGGCTAGAATGTCCCAAGTCCATGGGTCAGAATAGAGGCTTCTCTTGATGCACATGGCCACTTGGACTGGTGAACCCAAGATCGGCAGGCCAGAGAGCAGGGCTCTTGTTCACAGGCTGTGAAGATCAACAAATCCCAAAGATCCACAGGCAAGACTGCAGGTAAGCTGCTAGCTCAAGTCCCAAGAACCAGAGATCAGCTGAACAGGAGCCAACTGCAGGATTCAGAACAAACAAAAGCCCACAAGCCTTGCCAGAATATCCACTTATATTCAATGCAGGGCACAGGCCCAAGGAAAATCCCTTTCATTTGAATGACTACTCACAGCAGATCCCATCATGGAGGTGATCACATTATACCAAACCTCATCATGGAAGTGATCACATCATCACACGACTGTCAAACCACTGAGACTCACGGCCCAGCCAAGTCGACCCACAACCTTAACCATCACAAGATGCCAGTGGAATAGTGTTGAGGTACTAAATATAGAGAGTAAAAGGACCAATTAGAAAGTTATTTATAAGATGGATTCGTCAAGAACTGGTGACTAATTAACAGTAGGAAAGAAGTAGAGATAGAATTTAAGGATGATTCACGGGCTTATGGGTGCCGTTTTTTGCAATAAATACTAGTAGGCTTAGGGGGCATGATTAGTTCAATGTGGACCTACTGAGTATAGACATCAGTAAGACATACCCGTGGAGTTATTCTGTGGCTATTTAGATATAAGGTAGGCACTCAAGGGAGAGGTCTACCCTGGGGTTTAAATTTTGGAGTTGTGTAGCATATAGTCATTTAGCAATCGGAGCGATTGAAGAAGAGAGTACTCAAGCAGACAATAAAAATTAGTAGTTGAAGAAAACCTTGGATAGAATCACAAAGAACAACATGTAAGAGACAGGCAGAGGAAGAAAAGTTTGTAAAGAAGAATAAGAAGGAGTGATCATAGGGTAGAAGCAAAACCTACTGTTGTTTGCCCAGAAAGAGCTAAAGCAGCTTGCTGAAGGGTCTAACATATCCTCAAGAAGTAGTATGCACCAGGAGACTCTAAATCAAATTACAACATCATTCAAAAGAGCTAATGTGTAAAACCATCAGAATAGAGTAGATGGACAAGCTGGAAAGGCATAATGGGTTGATCAATACAATGTCATGCTTGGTATTAAATACGGTATTTGATAAATAAGCAATAACAAATAGCAAGGTGCTGGGAAATGTAGAGCTGAGAAATGATGACAGAGGAAATAAAAGAAAGGGAAATGGAATATCAGTCTATACACTCATTCTGCCTCAGTCTGCTCTTTACACTCAACTTTTACTTGTACAATTTTGCAACACTTTGAAATCTCTGAGGATTACTCCTTATGAATGTATGTTTAAAAAAAAACTTTAGCAAAATTTTATACGGGTTTCACAGTAATTCTACTGCGTACAGCCAGTTGTTCACTGTGAACTCTATGATAAAGGAGCAGTTATTCTAATGGCAAAAGCAGCTGATTTTTAATGATTGTTTCAGAGCATTGTTGCAAGAGCTCTCAGGTTACTTTTTTAACAAATGTAAATGTTAATTTTTCACCATCATTTTACATATACTACTTAGGATAAAAAATTGAGATTGCTATTGGAAATTTGACCTGCTTAATAATAACTGACATTCATTGAACAATTGTTATAAACCTGGGAAACTTTTAAGTGCTATACCTGTATAACTAATTCAGTCCCCACAACAACCCTATAAAGTAACTTTTATTATTATTGCCATTTTACAAATGAAGAAGCTGAGGCCCAGAGAATTTGGGTGTTTTGCTAGGTCAGTGACAGAGCCAACAACCTATGTGTTCCGACTCCAGTGCCCCAATTCTTTGTCATTATGCAATTTTCCTTTCAGTTATATTGCCTCCAATACTGCATCCAGTTGGTCATTCACTTAACAACGTTTATTTTGGGGCTAGCGCTAACTCTCATACACCACAACTGACAAAACAAAACAGAGTCATCTTTGTCATTTTATAGGATGCGGTATTAATTTTTTTATGTTTACAATAGAAGTAACATCTATTGTGTTGGTTTTTGGACTGAACAATCTTACAGAAACTGAACTCAATAATGAAGCACTTGCATATAGATTTTAATATGAAATAAATATAAAATTGTGATCAATATTTAATCTCTTACAAATAATGGGCTTATTTCCATTTCCTGGTGAGAAAACCTCAAGAGACCAGCTCAGCTGACAGAGGCAATGGCTGGGAAGGGAACACAGCTAGGTCACGTATTCTCCAAAGTAGTTCTGAAATGCCTATTCTCTTTGCAGTGAAATTATTTAAAGGGTTCACAGTACACCTTCTGAAATCATCTTCCTATCTTTCCCTTTTGCTTCCATAAATTTCAAGTTCTCTGTAATTTCTCACACCATGATTAATGTATTTACTGGCTAGTAGGCATTTCTGACTATAATTTTACTCTTAGAGGGTATTAATAATGTAGATATAATTTTTATTGTTAAAATTTTATGTTTTATTTCATATTTTATAGTTAAAATACCTAAAACTACATTTTATATTTAAA